>NC_056725.1:1687554707-1687699707 GCF_019279795.1 Protopterus annectens | reverse complement strand
TGCACGCATTTCACTGCATGCTGAAACAGTGGTGTCTTTCTTCAGTGATACATTTGGCCAAATTATGCAACAGTCAATGTTCATTATACTGACTTTCACATAATTCCAGGGCTTTTCCCCTTTCTTCATTTTTATGAAACCTTGAAGTTAGTATATTTAATTTACAGGGATGTGGCATGCAAAGCTCCCCACAAAAAAAAAAAAAAATTTTGTAATCATAAATGTAACCTATTGGTTTACATTTGCAAATACTTTTTTCTTTGATTTTAGTTGCGTTTAGCAGCAATCACTGATGAGTTTGTTTGATGTTTTGTGATTCAATCAAACTAACTGGGGATTATTCAATATAAACATTATAAAATAATATATATTTATTATGCATTATGTATAAACATACAATATAATATATATGTATACACATACTGTATACGACTATTAGACTGGAAATGATCTCATGCTGAAAATTAAGGATAAATGGCAAGAAATGCTATATTGTGATTTTTTTTTTATCTCTAATGGAATATTGCTTTAAAGTTTGGTACTACCAGCTATCTAACTGCTCAGCCACAGTTCACCCTTTTGAAATGTTTGTATAAGTTCAGGGCTAGCAAGCAAGCATAATTAAGTGTTGAAAGTGAGGCTCAGACAATGCCCACTATTATCACATGATATGGGAATACCTCTCAAGGTTAAGGGAAAATGGGAGGTAACCAGAAATAATGTACAACTGGCAATGCAGGCTAATTTGCCCATAATTAAGACATACATTTTGGCTACTAACTCTACTGCTGCAAGGCTACAATTTGGGGAGGACATTAGTTTGAAATGCAGTGACAAGCTCAACATTGCACATCACAAATTCTAAATGTTGGAAGGAAATTAACAAGTACTAGGATAATTATTTATTTTGTCAATTAAAAACATTGTGTATGTGGTCAAATCAGATAGATATGCATGTTTGCAAAGACTATGCTTCTGTTGTTCTACTGAGTTTTAATAATAAGCTAGGATAATATCATCACTAAGTGCTGGAAGAAGATAGCCTGACTATGTAAAAGGTTTTGCACAATTTACATGCTTTTCATGTTATTTTATTTTTCTTTTTTGTCTTTTGGTTTTACCATATGCTCTCTATTTTTGGAATATGCTTATTAATAAAGTTAAAGAGTTTCAGGCTCTGTATTTTTTCCTGGATTCACTCCCGTGCATACAGCACATTGGGCAACAAGCGTCTTTCAGCACTCATTGTTTCAGTAGCAGGTATAGGTTTTACGGGGTCAGGTTGCTAGCCCAAGGCCCAACCCTCCTCAGAGGGTGCACCACACACTAACACCTAGGGCCAATTTAGAGTGCCCAATCCACCTACTGCATGTCTTTGGAATGTGGAAGAAAACTGGAGCACCCGGAGGAAACCCACACGAACACAGGGAGGACATGCAGACTCCACACAGAAGGCACCCCAGTCAAGAATCAAACTGGAGAACCTCTTGCTGTGAGGTAACAATATTAACTGCTACACCACTGTGCCGTCCCCTGTATTTCTTCCTTGGCTTTAATTCTGAATGCAAAGTTTCCTGTTTCTACAGCCACATAATGTCAGGAGGACCTAAAACATAAATAAATTAAAGCAACTTGGGACCTGAAGTAACACTTCAAGAAATGTTCAGCTTTAGGCACTGCATGTATGTGCACATTTAGAAACCACTTTCACTTCTTAACAGTTCTCCTGGGTTTCTATGGAGACAATTACATATTCGGTACAGTTTAAATTTTTACATGTTATACATTTTACATGTGTTAATGTAATGGAAGCAATATCCAGAAAAATTACAAATAAAAGACAATCATAGTTTAAATACAATATTTCACTGCCCCAGGGTGTATATTTCATACAGAGTGATCCTCATACTTTCACATGTTAAAATAGCATTGCTTAGCACCCCCAGCATTTCTAGTCTAGCCATCTTCCTCAGTGAATACCATGTTGGGACTGAATGAATTTTCACAATACTTTCTTTTAGAATTTGTCTTATTCACCCATTATTTGCCTATCACATCTGAAAGCCTTCTGCCGAGGAAAACATACATAGCAAGGCATCTAGCTCTTTTATTTTGTTATTTCACACTCATGAAGACCATAAAGCTACTCAGATTCAAAATTCACATATCTCTGACTGTGCAGTGTCATGTGAAGCTATGCTCTTTCCTTTTCCTGGCTTCATAAACCTACTCAACCTTTCGAAGTATGAAAGTGAAGAACCTTTGAGAACTACTTCATTAATTAGATGAGCTTTGCAAACCAAAAAACACGAAGATCTGGCTGACGAAAGGAAGGAAGGAAGGTAGAACGAAAAACAAAGGACATGAATCTCACAAAATATCATTTAAAAAAGGTCCTGTTATCTTACTCATTTGTTTACTCTTCTGCAAGAACTATTTAAAGATGCTGCAACACATATATAGGAAACAAAAGTGTAACAGTCAAAGCAAAAAACTCACTGACATTTTTACTGGGGGACAGTATTTCATACTGCTTCCATGTCAAGTGAATGAGGTTATGATCTGACAGAACAAACTAAGCCATTGAAATTCCATCAGCTGTCCCCTCACATTACAGTCGCATTGCATTATGGGCAAAAAGGACACTTCCAGGAAATCAAGATTACATCATGAGATTTGCCCCCATGAGTGCATTCAGCTTTAGAAGAAAATTAAAATTGATTAGTAGATATTGTGCTGCTGGCAGGTTTGCATTACGCAAAACTTCACGACAGGACTTAAAAAGTATACATATTTTTCAGTTTTTTTCCTGATAGTGGACCTTTACTATAGCTGTCTTTGTGTTTCACTGAAAGAAAATTACAAGCATCACTGAGCCTCTTCACTGGAAGGATATCATTGTGAACAGAAAGTGGTGTGCAGTACTGGGAATATGTAGTTGTGTTTTTGCAGACTGTATGAATTAATTTTCCATTTGAACTGTACCAATGGTCACTTCAACACACTTATCCATATGCAAAGAAAAAATGCTAGCAAGTGTGCAACAAGTTTCACCTCACTTTTGCTGTTCGCCCATATTACCGGAAGACACAGCAAAAACATCAAGAAGTCTAGCAGTATCAACAGAAATATAACCAATGAATTAAATATGTATACATATCCTATTACATTGTTTTCTCAGAATGCAGTGTGTTCAAATTTTTTTTTTCTTACAGTATTGTATTATGGTCTGATTTTCTTCTTACAAGAATTTGTATGCTGATGCATCTATTTGTTTGTTAAGGTTTTAATATATTTGTTACCATATCAGTAGTGCAAACTTTTTTGTAAACATTAATGTAAGCCATTAAAACTGTATAGCAGTTATATTGATGCTTATGGAAGCTTTTCTCCCTGAATTAATTCTATCAATGGATACTGCTAAGTAGGGTTAACCCAGATAAAACAATGTCAACAAAAAATAACTTAATAAACACTATCACTTAACATGTTATTTAACAGTGACTTTCATTGATACATAAAATCTGGAACTTTGTAGTATCACAATGCACGAGGACAAAAAGCTCAGAATGCTGAGAAATTATGTTGTAGAAACCCTCTACATGCACCTTTTGTTTTGTTGTGGGAAATAATTTCTATATGAATAAGGGATAACTTTAAAGAATGATCTTCTGCAATTGGATTAGTTAGATTTTTAAGCATTCCGTGCTACTATTTCATTCTTAACTAATGAAACAATTGGCATACAATGTGAAGGTAATTTGCTAAGTGCAACTGATTGTCAGCTTATAAAACTTAGTCACTTAAGTAAGGGGGAGGAAGATGGCCTTTGCACCGAAGAAGAACAAATACTGGGGCAGATGACAGACAAGCATGCAGCAAACAAAACTGTGTGGAAGTGGTGCTGAATCATACTGAACCTGAGCAAAAATATATGGGGCCTACAAATGGGAATGTGAATGCATCTTTCCAGCCTCTCTAATGTCACATTCCACAAATCTTTATTTATTAATGGAATGCATCTTTGAGAGTAAGCATACATAGCTTCTTTGCTTTTGCAGAAAGATTTGTCTTGTCAAAGAGGGCTGCTACCTTCCTTGCTTTACTTTTTACTTTGTGTTAGAATATTTAAATAATATATACAATTCCTTTCTATTCTATTTCTAATAAACTACTTGAAGTGCTTTCTTAGCAGTTTTTCCACAACAGACAATGATAGGCATACCTGTAATTTCACAACACCTGAGATAAACCTTGAAGATGGAGTTCTTATAAGTTCTTTGCAGTATCATGAGTATGTTTCCAGAACTCGGTCAATATATGGTATGTCATAAGTTAGTAAGTTCAGTTATCAAGCTGATTGACTGAGTGACTTACATTTGTTAACTGGGTTAAGGCACTGGTACAACACCGTTTTCAGTCTCACTTGGGCCATAAGGCAAGAAAACACATAGAATATAAAATACGGGATAAAACATGCATGACAATAATGTGGTACAAAACATTAAACAAGTGCAGCACTCAAGAACAAATATTACCATCACAACAAATACACTGAATAAATATTACATAAATAACATAATATACAAGATGTAAAGAGACAATACAAACACTGGTAAATTAGTTAAAAAATATATTACGAGTTAAAAAAACAGACTGATATTTTTTACTTCCTGTGTTTGCAAGTATATCAGTTCACACACACATAGACACACACACACACACACACACACAAAAGAGAAACAAATTCTAAACACCAGTTTTAATGTGAAACTTACATCAAATCTATAAAGAATCAGCACTCAAGATCAAGGAATATGTTCTTACATTTAATGGCAAAAACAACATCCAGTACACTAGTTGCAAAATAGTTTTGTTGCTGACCGACGAGAGCTTATTTAGTGCAAAAAATAAATGTCAGCACATTACAACTTAACAGGCTTATATAACAACTCAAACAAGACACATGGAGAAATAAAGAAAAAAAGAGAGAAACAATTCTGGCATTTGCTTTCCATTTAAACACTGAGATTAATAAGTAGTCATTCATTCTAGGGGGAAACAAAGCCCCCTGTCTTTACAATCCACCTTCTTTCTTTTTTATCAAGAATACTTTGTATACATTCTCTATGCATATTAGAACTTTGAAAAATAGTGTCAATGCCAATAAAACTGAATACAGCATTTGAATTGACCAAGCCATGTTTATATAAAGCTGTTCTGCTTTTCTTACATCTAACATTTCTTAGATGTGCAGAAATTTTGTCTTTTAAGGCATGTGTTACTTGACCCACACAAAACGCACCACAGAAACATTCTGTAAGGTAAACTATATCTCTAGAATTAAACATTACTACAGGTCTTATCTATGTTATGGAATCTATGTTCTGAAGAATTGTATACTTAATATAGCATCACATTTATTATAGTTCCTACACAAGGTAAGGAACCTCAATAACAAAGACTGGCCAATTTTCCTGAGCAACAACACATTAAGTGGTTGGTTATGCAGCAAATGTAAATGTATTTATAGTGCTTGCCACAGTTTTAACCACTGCAAAACTGACAGTAACCCCCACTCCTACGCTTATTGTGGGGAAATAAACCATATAGGAAAAAAGGACTTCTACTTTTAAACTGTAGCAAACCACTTGCTACAGCTTTACCACACTTGAAGACCTGAAGTGCATTTGGCATTCAGAAAGGATTTGCACTTAACAATCATACCCCGTAAAACTTTGAGCCCAGGGAGGCTGCCTACTTCACCTCAAATTTACTATGCTTCTCCACAGCATGCTATGGTTTCTCAGAGTAAGCCACAACATTTCTTTCTTACAAGAAAATTACTCTCTTTTTCTGTAACTTCCAAATAGCAAGCAACATTATGAACTTCAAGAATTCTCTGCCACAAATCAAACAAACAAACAATCAAAACAGAATATCTGAAAAACTGCAATTTTAATAGCTCAGAACTGGGTGTGCCATGCCCTTTTCTAGAAAAATTAATAATTTTACTATTACCATGGGTAGTACCAAAGTCCAATACTACTGCGTGTGATTGCATTCACACACACGAGCATGCACACGCGTATACACACACACACGATGTATCTCTCTCTCTATATATATATACATATATATATATATATATATATATACATATATATATATGTGTATATATATA
Source organism: Protopterus annectens (assembly GCF_019279795.1). Classification (NCBI taxonomy): domain Eukaryota; kingdom Metazoa; phylum Chordata; order Ceratodontiformes; family Protopteridae; genus Protopterus; species Protopterus annectens. The sequence goes on along the minus strand of NC_056725.1, from coordinate 1,687,693,523 downwards.
TATATATATATATATATATATATGTATATATATATGTATATGTATATACGTATATATCTATATATATATATATATTTAAACTCTCTTCCTCATCTCATAAGCCCATGACACAAGTACTCTGTTAATAGTCTAAATGTTGTACACACTGTATACCAACTCAAATCTCAATGTCCATTTATATCTTGTATTCCGCATTGGTCTGTACATATTTTTTATTTTGTTGCTTACTCTTCCATTCTATATGTTGTTCTGTATAATCTCAAATGAACCCAAAAATGGGTTACCTTGCTCACTTGTTCTACCCTGCTTAGCAAAAGAAAAATAAATAAAATAAAGCAAAATATTAAAAATACATTCCACTTAATTTCCTGGGAAGCAGGTTAACACTTAAGGAATTTGTTATTGTCATCAAATGGGCGGTGCAGTGGTGCAGAGGTTAGCATTGTTGCCTCAAAGCAAGAGGTTCTCTAGTTCGATTCTTGGCTGGGGTGCCTTCTGTGCAGCATTTGCATGTCCTCCCTATGTTTGTGTAGGATTCCCCCTCCGATTTCCTCTCACATTCAAAACAGTGTTTCTCCCTGGGCCTCCACTGAAAATGAGCTCTGTCCCAGTTGGATTTTCCCAGTAAACAAATGGTAAATAAATAAATAACTTGCTGCCAAAAGCATAGATTCATAGGATTCTGAGTCCATGATCTACATTAGCAAGCCTCAGGCAGAAGAAATGTATATACCATTGAGGAAGGCTTTAAAACATAACCCAGTACAACCTGTCTTGCAATTAGATGACCAGAACATGAAATGGTTCAAAATCTTGAAAAAGTGTTAAAAGACTGAACTGGTACCTTCAGTCACCTCTGTCATACACCTAAGTGGATTACATTCTCTTAAGACACTTTAAACAGTATCCTTTGTTTGCAGTGATACTCTTTAAAAACATAACTTTGATACTGGCAGTTCATTCATGAGATCATATTTGTAAAAGACACTATTAGCTGCAATTCGCTCTTCTTTCTTCTTCTTCTTCTTCCGGCTTTTCCCGATTAGGGGTCGCCACAGCGGATCATCTGTCCACTCATGATTGGCAGTGGAGATTTATGGTGTCAAGTTGCCAGCCCGATGCCCAACCTTCCACAGAAGGCACACACATGTGCACACTCACACCTAGGGCCAATTTAGAGTTTCCAATCCACCTACTGCATGTCTTTGGGATGTGGGAGGAAACCGGAGCATCCAGAGGAAACCCATGCGGCCGCAGGGAGGACATGCAGACTCCGCACAGAAGGCACCCCAGCCATGAATCGAACTGTAGAACCTCTTGCTGTGAGGCGGCAATGCTAACCGCTGCACCACCGTGGCCACCCATTAGCTGCAATTTGCTCTAAGAAAGCTAAATAGTTTATCTATTTCCTGGCTTAAACATTGTATTTGTCATAAATCACGACACAGGATACTAATATAGACTGAGAGACAGTTAGACAATCTTTCTTTGGTTAAAATTCCAAGAGATTCCCTGATATGGGTGTCCAAAATAGGAAATGATTTATCAGAACAACAGCAATGTTAAAGCTAGTGGCTCTTTCTCACAGTTTCGTAAGCGGGAAGTTAAATGACAATGTCACTACTTTCTTGAGGGTACTGATTTAAGAAGAGGCTTCCATTCCCCTATAACCTTCAGTGAGAAAGATGGCATGTCCAAATTTTGCAGCTCTCATTTTGTACTATTTTACTTACTGGACAACTCTGAAAGAGTTAGGGCATTACCCCCTCCTTCATCACAGACTGTAAAATGTATATTCCGATGGCAGTGTCTCCTCCTCGAGGCAAGAAACAATGAAACACTTGTACACTACACTTAATGCCCTAGTGTAAACAGGAATATTATGTGAAGGGTGATATTAGGAAGAAAATGAAAAGACAGCTAAAATAAGCTGGGCATAACATACAGCTTTCTTTGTCACTTTAGCCCTAGTACATGCATTCAGAAGCACCTCTGTTCTACACTCGCGTAGAGATGATAAGCGGGTGGGGAAAGATTTCTATCGCACTGTGGGTTAGTGGTGTACGGATTCTGCTGACAGCATAACACTTGAAATGCCACAGAATATTCACTCATCCCAAGATGGCCATGTGCTTCACATCCAGGTCTGCAGCCATATTGCATTTTGCCATCTCCATTAGAAAGCTTGTTTCTGAAATGAACAGTCTTCACCCAGCTATCGTGGCTCCAAGGACAGGAGCATGAGCAGTGGTCACTATTAGACTTTGATAACATGACATCTGTCATATTTACTGTCTCTGCAATACAGGACCAACCAACTTGATTCCACGGATATGAAAAAAAAAGAAAATCCTACTTTTACATAGTGAAATAATATTAATAATAATATTGAGCTCATCTGTTTACTTACTTATACTTTGATTTGTAGATATCAACCACTGTTTCTATGAAAGAACAAAGCTCCCAGATAACTTATTACTGCTGGAGATGGGTGGGATTGAATGGAACACTTCACCAGAAAACACTACATGGCATTTTGATGGCAATTTTTTTCTTTTGCTGAGCCAGTGTGTACATATATCGTAAACACTGATGTCTCTTTTTCCTAAATACGATGGAAAACAGGAAGAAAAATATCAAACTATTAACAAGTGGTTTTAAAATTTGATAGCGTTATATACACCTAAAACTGAAACAGCATTATTCAAAAGCTACGGTCAGGCTTTGTAAACACATTTTAATCATAGTTTAAACTACTCTGTGGTACTAATATTCCTGTATCACTCCAAATAATTAGCTTTACTTTACGTTTTTTTTTTCTGTCCCAAATTATCTGATAAGATTTGGTCTTACAATTAACTCCTTTTTCTCCCATAATGTTCCAGAAGTCTCCAAAAGACTTCTGAATTTATTTACCCTTTGTTGAGCAGGTTAGCCCCACTAGGCTAGTAGCCTCATTTTCAGGGGAGGACCCAAGTCGGTATTTATACTACTAGGGGAAACTTGGCCAGGGCATCAGGGAACTTCAAAACATGAAGAAAATGCAATGGAGCCAATAGCTGTGAGCCAATTTTCTTTACTGGTGCTTCTGGTACTTTGGCTAAATGCCTTCAAGGAATAACTTAAGCCACCACTCAGCTCAATAAATTGCAATGTTGTTCCAATATTTTATTATTTTTCATTATATTTGGCAAGTGTATTTATTCTCTTAGTGTTTGGGGCTTTAAGGGTTTGTCTGTTTGTTAGTCAGTGTTAATTAATTCATTAATTAATTGTGAATATATCATGTGATTGGAACAGCATTGTAATTTATTGAGCTGATTGGTGGCTTAAGTTATTCCTTGAAGACATTTAGCCGAGGTACCAGAAGTGACAGTAAAGAAATTTGATTCAAAGCTATTGGCTCCATTGTATTTTCTTTGTGTTTTAAACATCAAGGAACTTCCTCTACTCATTGTAAGAGCATATGGGGACATCATTCTGTGTGGCGCTTCCTGACTTCTGTTCTGAGCACATAGGCCGCTCAGAGAAGCAGGAAGCATGGAGGAGAGAGAGAAGTTGTTGGTGTTGGCGAGAATCGAGCTGTTATTCGAACAGCTAAGGAAGTTAATGTGATGCAGAATGAGTCAGAAATCATACAAAATGAGAAGAATGGAGAAAGTATAAACAAAAATGGAGGAGAGGCGAATAAGAGGCAAAAGGAGGGAGATGGAATAGAAAATGGTCGATTCTGAGGAGTTACTTCAGCACTATCTTTTTGTAACTGATATTGCAACAACTGAGTGTGTTGTTACAACCAATCAATCGGGAAGGATTGCAGGATGTTTATCTAAAGGAATTAATGGATCAAAGTGAGCCGGACAGCAATAAAGCAGTGCGGTGGCAAGAAATAATGGACAGAATTCAAAAGATAAAAACCAAAAGAGAAAGAAAACAGAAAAGAAGTCATATGCGTAAACGGTAAAGGAAGGTAAAAGGAGAGAAGTGAAGAAAGCAGAGGTTAAAAGTAAGTATCGGGTGAGGATAAGTAACAAAACTGAAAAGGAACTAGACAGGTATGAAATGTGAGACAGCATCATTTTGCCACTGGGTATTGAACCCAGAGAGGTAAGAGCTTTATTTTTTGTATTAATAAAGAGACTTTCTGTGATACTTTTTGAGGAGGCACAGTGCATGGAAGAATTTCTAGAACATTATGAAAAGAAAAAAAGATATGAAACCTTGGAACTTATATGTTGTTCAGGTATTTAACAGAGAGGCAAAAAAAGAGTATTTATAAAATTTCGAACTGAAGTTGAAAGAAATGATTTAAAAGACTACTTAAAAACTGTGTGTAGAGATGTTATGGACATCACGAAAATATATGACAACAGAGGTTTACGGACTGAGGGATGGGAATGTGGTGTAATACTGAGAATGCAAAATGGTAAACTTGTGCATTTACTGAGTATAATCAATGTAGAGGGTAGTAAGGGGACGGTTAGATACTGGGGACAACCAAAGACATGTTTTCTACAATGTAAAAGTGGTGAATTAATTAATACTTCTGATAAAAGAAAATGTTTTATATGTGGAAATGTTGGTCATGAAGCAAAGAAATGCGAGCAAAAGTGTTTAAAATGTGAAAAAAATAGGACACTCATGGATGGACTGTAAAGCTGTAGAATTACACAGAAACAAACTTTATACAGAAGAAACAAGATCAGACCAAGACAAGTAAAATGATGCATTAGATACCCCAGAAGAGTTGCAAAAAGTGGCAGTGCTTTGTAAAGGCATGGGCAGAGGTCCAGGTGGCAGCTTCCAAGATGTCCCCGCTAGGGACTCCTCTAAGGAAGGCTGTGGAAGCGGAGGCTGCCCTAGTGAAATGGGTACGGATAGTCTGTACCAGAAATGGATACAGTGTGATATCCACTTGGAAATGGTTTGTTTGGAAATGGGCTTCCCTTCTGCCCCAGGAGCAAAGCTGACAAGTAGTTGGTCTGTGTTTCTGAATGGTTTAGTACAGTCCAGATAGTATCTGAGTTGTCTGTGTACGTTTAGCGAGTGTAGAATTCTTTCCCCCTTGTTTTGTGGGTTGGGAAAGAAGGTGGATAGGTGTATGGCCTGGTTGAGGGTCACATCAGATACCACCTTGTGCATAAAGGCAGGGTTAGTCCTCAGGGAGACCCTGTCTGCATGGATGATGATGAAGGGCTCAACAGCCATGCGAGCCTGAAGTTCTAATACCCTTCTGGCTCAGGTGATAGCTAGTAGGAAGGCCATCTTCCAGGACAGGTATTTAAATTCTGTAGAAGCAGCAGGTTAGAAAGGAGGTAAGGTTAGTTTTTCTAGAACATAATTCAGGTCCCAGGGAGGCATGGGAGGCCTTCTGGGAGGTCTGATATTAGAAGCCCCTATGAGGAATTGCTTAATCAAAGGATTGAGAGAAGAGGGGTGGGTCTGAATAGTAATGGGCAAAAATGGCTGAGGCATGGATTTTAATAGAGGAGAAAGAGAGGCCACTATTGAGCAACTTGGATAGACAATCCTAGATAAGAGGGATGGAAAGATGGGAGGTACTGGCCCCCATGGACTGGTTCCAGGAGCAGAATCTTTTCCATTTCCCTGCGTATGATTTTCTGTTGCTGGGCCTTCTAGCCTCTGTGATGATGTCTAGGACCTGTTTGCTTAACAGGGACTCCTTGTTAGCTTTTAAGGTATAAGCCATGCTGAAAGATTGAGAGTCTGTAAGTCTGGGTGCAATATATTCCCCCTCACCTGGGTCAAGAGGTCTGAGATCAGGGGAAGCTGCTTGGGGGGCTGTAAGGTCAGGCTGTGCAGTAAGGGGTACCAATGCTGTCTGGGCTAATCTGGAGCAATGAGGATGGCCTTTGGTCTCTACTCCCTTATTTTGATCATTACCTTGGGAATAAGGGGCAGAGGAGGGAACGCGTACACAAACAGGGAGTTCCAGGGGAAGGTCAAGACATCCACCTCCCACACTAGGGGGTGATACTCCCTGGTACAGAACTTTTGCAGCTGTTAGTTGAGGTGCGAGGCAAAGAGATCCACTTCTGGAGTCCCCCACTCCTGAGTGATTTGCAGAAAGATTTCCCGGTGGATCTGCCATTCGTGGGGGTCCAGTAAGTTTCTGCTTAGGTGGTCTGCCGGGGTGTTGTTGACCCCTGGTAGGTATTGGGCAATTAGGTGTAGACCCATGGAGGTGGCTGTAAGACAGAGGCTCATGGCTAACCTGCACAGGGGGTAAGATTGGGTCCCCTACCCCCTTTGTTGATATACCACATTACTGTGGTGTTGTCTGTTTTTATAAGGAGAACCCCTGGCCTGAGATGGGGTTTGAAAGATGTCAGGACCTTTTTGTACTGCCATCATTTCTTTCTGACTGATGTGCAAGTGACATTGCTGAGCATCCCAAAGATCTTGGGTGCACCTGCCTGCTGGGTGAGCTCCCCAAGCAATGTCTGAGGCATCGGTGGTGATGGTTTGGCTGGAAGGGTGGAGGATGAAGGGAAGACCCTTGTTCCTGGCCAGACCTCCCAACTGTACCGATTTACTCATTTTTTACCGAGTTTTGGGGTCAAATTAATGGGGTGCCACGATTCCCGAGTGGCACCCCTTCATTTCCGTTTTCCAGCTCTTTTCAAATTTTTTTTATTTTGCGCCGTTGTGAGCTGACGTTATCACATGCGAGATGACGTCTGCTCCGTCAGCCTGTCGGAACTGAGCTCAAGGGCTCATGTGCTTTCCGGCTGGCTGTTTTAATGGAAGTATTGATTGCTACAGAGCTTTGGCTGTGTGTTCTTAAATTCCGGCTGTTTGAATACTTTTAGCGCAGAATCGGAACTGGAGCAAGCAACTGCTGCAGACCTTTGGCTGTGCTGTGCGTTTGTTGTTGGACTCGTGGCTTGATTAATACTTTGGCTGTTTTGCTTTTGCATGGAGCGGAGGTCGCTGATGCCTGGTGAATTAATGCTTTGGTGGGCAGAGGAAACAGCTCTGCTTTGGCTGTTCTGCATTGCAGCAACGTCGCAACGATGGCTGCTACTTTGGAGTTATAGGTGAGCTGCTCAAGGAAACGGTGTGTGTGTGTGTGTGTGTGTGTGTGTGTGTGTGTGTGTGTCCATGTGCGTGTGTGTGAGTGTTTGTGTGTCACCCAAACTGTAAGTTGCAGCAGTCATAATGTACCTTTCAGCTACATTGGTGTATATAAAAGTAGTAGGGGTAAGAGGATGCAGCTCCCATGCTGGGGGTGTGCAAAAATGCCTTTTTAATGATTTTTAAGACTATGATTGTTGTTCATGGTCAAGTGTTTTCAAAGTTTTGTGATTTCACTTAAGAGCAGTAGTACTTTTTTAGGAAGGTGTCTGTCAAAGATTATTTTTCAAGGAAGTTAATGAACATTTACTAATGTTTTGTGATCACACCTTTGAGCAGTTGTACTTTCTTTTGGAAGCTGTATATCAAAGATTATTTTGAAGGAAGTTAATGAACATTTAATTTATATTATAAAATAAAACTGTTGTTAATCTTGAAAGGTGATGTCTAGAGTGTATGTCAAGTTTTTCTATTATATAAATTTTTAACAATAAGTTCCCTGATCTGGTTTTATCTTGCCTAATATTAGATTCCAGGCCAATAAAACTGGATCAGACATTGTTTTATAAACCAGGCAGAGGTTACTTCTAAGTAACATACAGGAAAGAGAGTATAAGGGGAATTCCTGAAGTCTTTCTGAATAATTTTTTCCAATGTACTGATTTTTCAACTAGGGAATCATTGCACCTTTTTAAGTAAATTCATGTGGGTGATGAAGGGCTACATAATACCACACTATACCAATAATGGGTCATATGGATGTGGTATAAACATCTATGATGTTACCAATAATTGGTCATGTGGGTGTGGTATAAAGCTCTATAATGTTACCAATAATGGGTCATGTGGGTGTGGAATAAAGCTCTACAATGTCACCAATAATGGGTCATGGATGTGGTATAAAGATGTATAATGCTACCGATAATGGGTCATACGGGTGTGATATAAAGATCTATAATGATCGAGATGTTAGACATGCCCTTTAGAATTAGGTGAGCTACAGAAGTTGCTTTTTGAACTTTAGCAGATACTGAGTTTACTGTTCATTTTGTAATATGAACTGGAGTCCTTTCCGACACATTTCAAGATGCTACATTTAATGACATTAAGGATATGGGTATTACAGGTGCACCAACTGTGTATTTTTAGACTATACTGTAGAAGTTAGACATCATTTATTGAAGGCTAGTCTGTTCAAATCATCAACATATTTGGTCATCTGTAACCCATTTCCCAATTTCATATCTGAGAAGAATGTTATGAAAAGTGGTGGCCCAGTACAGAACCATGCGGGACATGACTAACACCACAGATGAATAAAAGGGCTATGTAAGACAGATTCCATTCATTGCCACAGCTGAACTAAACAACATTATTAAAATAGTCTCCCCCCCTCTTAACCCAAATGACACAGCAAAGGGAAGGTCGATGATTTTGTTCAACTTCTGTAATCAGTACTGATACAGTACTAACACAGGGATACCATTTATTGGTAGCACACATTAGTGTTTATGGTAAATGAGGTGAAATAGCCAGGTAATGGGGCATTGGAATGGCTGCAGGGGCACTCTGGTGCCATACTTTGGTTGTCTGTTCTTCAGTTTGTGTTTGAAAAGTTGGTATCCCACAATTCCAGTGGAGTGGGTGGGGTTATGTAATTATGTATGCAAACTGTATGTTAATCAGCGTACAGATTTGTACCTATTTTTCATGGGCCTTGTCCAGATTTTTGATGTTTCCAGGTTGAGAGGTATGTTCCTGGCACAGGCCTCTGCCCACCAGAGAAACTCAGTCCTTATACATGGGATCAGAGGGAGAGAAGTCTCTAGGGACTGAGAGTGCTGACACCAAAGGTTCTTTAAATATCACTGATGTTTTCTCATATGAAGCCTGGCCAGAGGAATGCCATGTATCCCAGGGCTTGCAGGAACTTCCTCGCAGTGAGGTGACTTCTGGAAGCCAGCTGGGTAAAGAACAGAGGCAGGAAGCTCTGATTTTCTGGGGATAGAGGGCCATTTGGGATGCTGTGTCTAGCACAGCTCCCAAGAAAATGATCTTCCTGGTGGGGTTTTGCTTTGATTTCTTCTCGTTGATGGTTATCCCTAGGGAAGTTAGGAGTGATCTGACAAAGAGAAGGTCCTGGAGCAGCTTTTCTTTGCACTCTGCCTGAATGAGGCAGTCGCCCAGGTAAGGGAAAATTTGTAAACTTCTCTGTCTGCAGAATGCTATGGCTGGGGACAAGCATTTGGTGAATACTCTGGTAGCAGTAGATAAGCCAAAGGGCAGAGCAGAAAACTGAAAGTGTTGTGAGCCTGCTCTGAAGAGCAGAAATTTCATGCAAGATTCCCTTATGGAGATGTGGAGGTAGGCATCTTTTAGGTCTTGGGTAACTAGCCAGGCATTTTTGTTAGCATAGGCAGCAGCTGCTGCAAAGTTATCATTTTGAATCTGGGGACCACCAGGGAGGTGTTCAGAATGGATAAATTCAGGATGGGGCGCCAAGTGCCCTTTTTCTGGGAACAAGGAATAGTTTGGAATAAAAGCCTTTGCCTGTTTGATCTGAGGGGACAGGTTCTACTGCCCCCTGGGATATGAGAGTTTGGACCTGATTCAATGCCTCTGCCCACTGATTTGGAAGTAAGTCTGGGTACCCTCTTGGAATTGGGAGTTCACTGAAAAAGAATTTGTATCCCTAAAAAATTATCTTTAAGCCCTATTGGTCCTTTGTTACAGAAAGCCAATTTTCTTTGAAGAGGGATAGCCTTCCTCCTAGTTTTTGATGAGTGAAGGGAGGGCAGAAGGGGTAGGGGGAGTCATTGTGAATGTTTGCCTTAGAAGGTTGGCTTAGAACTCCCTGCCTTAGAGACAGAAGTGGCCCATTGTTTGCTTCTCTGCTGGCCCTGGGATAGGGGCCTGGAGGGTCTGTCTCTGTGGGGCTTACCTTGGTCCTGTCTGCTAGGTGCAGGGAAGGCCAAGTGCTTAGAGGGAAAGTTCCTGCTGAATCTGGGAGGTTGAACCCGAAAGAAATCTTTTACTGTTTTCAAAGATTTTGCTTTGTCTTCCATCTTTTTAAGCAACTCTTCTGCTTTTTCCCAAGACAAGCGCTTCTTATCTAGGGGTTCATCAATAAGTTTAGACTTGACATGATCATGGAGAGGTTGATCCTTCAGCCATGCATGTCTCCTAATAACAGATCCTGTCACTGCTGCCCTGCTAGTGGCTTCTAGGGCATCATATCCACATTGTAATGAGTGCTTGGCCACTTAACAAGCAGAGTGCAGTAAATCTGCTAACTCTTTTGAATTGGCACAGTCAGGAAAGGTAGCAATAGTTTCAAAGTTGATATTTTAACATATGGAACTGACAATTGACTGCTCTGACGGTAAGGTTGTAGAGGTGTACACTTTTTTACCCCATCTGTCCAGAGCTCTAGAGTCCTTGTCAGAAGGAAGAGGATTCTTGGCAGAACTAGTCTTAGCTCCTTTAGGTCCCTGTGTAAGGGTCTATATCAGAAGATCAAAGTTTCAAAACTTTAAATCTGATATGGTCGACACCATATGATCGAAGTCTTGAAACTTTGAATCTTTTAACAGAGATATCCGTACAGTGCAGAAAAGGAAGCTTTCCCATTTCTGCACTGTAGTGCGGTCTCGGAGTTGGTATATTTAAGTAGCAGTGGATGTGGGGAGTGCATGGGGGGCTTGCACCCCTGCTTAGAGCATTTAAATGGTTTGTTTTTATAGGTTGTTGTGCTTTATCACATTTTTGATGTTTCAAAACTTCGATTATATGGTGTCGACCATATCAGATTCAAAATTTTGAAACTTCGATAATGTAATATAGACCCCTTGTGTAAGGACCTCTGGGTCTGCAGCAGGATTTCTGTACAGGTATTTGTGAGAATCCGGTACTCTGTAGTACCTGTCAGGTTTACTGAGAGCAGGAGGGAGGGTGTCAGGGGCTAAGCTGGATTCATGGAAAACATCATCCACCACTTCTAAATTAGGGGGGATGGCCAGGGGTCTGTGCTGGGGCAGGTCCAGAAACTCTCTAAGTCTTTTCTTAGACTGTGGGAAGTCCTGAGATTCCCATTGGAAATGTTCCCTGAGGGAATGAAGGTTCTACTGCCCCCTGGGGCGTCACGGCTCCAGACTCAACCAAGGCAGAGACAGCCAAAGGCACGGAAGACAAAGAAGATTTCTGCGGCATACCGGACTCTGAAAGGGTCTCAGTAGAAGCCTGCATAGATATCAAATTGGGCATCAGGGGCTACGAAAGCACCTCACTGAATTCTGGAGAACTGATGACCTGCTTAGCGGTAGCGTCGTCGGAAGGCTTAGCCTTGTGTGGTCTGTCTCTATCTTTATCTCTACGTTTTTTCAAAATGTCCACAGATTGTTGGCTGACGGACACCATATCAGAATGCAAAGAAAGAACATGAAAATAACTGTCTAGAAAAAGAGCTCTATGGTGAATGGTTCTCGCATTAAAGAGGGCAAAGAACCAGCAATGGGGGACGTCGTGGTCTAGGCCTAAACAAGTGACGCAGTAAGAATGAAAGTCTCGGTGTGGGATCTGCTTTCCACAGGCGAGACAATTGACAACTTTTTCGGACATCGGTTAGTGCAAGAAAAAAGGATCCCCAACGGGGTACTTAGCTTTAGATGTTTTCAGCTGAAATTCAACTTCTGGTAGAGCCCGACCGGCACTCGTGTGAACTGCTTCTGCTACAGGTTCCACAGCAAGAAAGACTGATGTAATGACGTTGGCTGCCTTGCTTTATTGCACTGACGACCTGACGTCAAGACTACAGGCGATGGCAGCCGATGCAAAAAACATTGACTCTGATATTTGGGGCGGCTGATGGCTACCACAGAGATAACCCACAGGTGATGACTGCAACAGTGAAACATAAAGAACATCATAAGTTTAAAAGTGTAACTACAGGGGAAAACAAAAAAGGAAAAAGGATAAAAGGTATATAACTAAAACCTTTATGGTGAGAGTCCTAGCCATTAATGTTACTAGTATAAAGAACATATAACTTAGGCTAAGAGTATTGGAATGGTGTAGAGTATTAGACATGGATATTATAGCACTAATAGACATAAGAATAACAACAGAAAAATAAATAATACAAATTAATGGGTTATGGGGAGGTAATGTGATGTGCAACTTAGGTAGTGAAAAGTGTTCAGATTTGTAGCTGTGTTATGTAAAGAATGTATAGAAATTTTGGACTATGCAATAGTTATGATTGGAGGAATAGTGATATTAGACATAAGATTTAAAAAACAAATTTATAGAGTGATTACACTTTATGCATACACCTTAGAAAAGCAAAGAGAAATAATGTTTAGAAAAATACTGGATTATGTGAGTGGGAATATGCAAACAATAGCAATGGGAGACTTTAATTGTGATTTAAGACAAGTGGAAAGAAGGGGTGGATGTTAAAGTTATCTTAGGCATACATACATACAAATATTTCAAGCACGGGCATTAATGCCCTTCGAGCCCGCCAATATACCAAAATACTTGTTTCCATAATAAGTGTCCAGGCTGTCCTTAAAATATCTAAACCAGTACTTGCTTTAATATAATTTCATAGTCTGTTCTATGCATCAGCTACTCTATCAGAGAACCAATTACACACTTCTCATTCCTATAGAATCTTCTATATAGGTTGTCTGATAACAAGTTCAGATATTTTAGCCTTTCATAATAACTTAAATGTTCATATCCATGGATGTCCTTGGTATATTTCCGCTGTACTTTTTCTAGTTTACTCATGGTGGTTTTCTTATAAGGCTTCCATATTGTTATTCCAGACTCATGTTTGGGTCTAATGTAAGTAACAAACAATGACTTCATAATTTTTGATTTCCTAAACTTTATAAATCTTTTTTATACAATCTGTAGTTCTATAACTATCATTAACCAATTGGTTATGATTAGAAAAACTCATAGCTGGATCTACATATATACCCTGGTCCTTAAATGAGTCTACAGTTTCAATCACTGTGTGGTGTATTAAATATTCACCTTTCAATTTATATCTCCCAAATCTCAAATGCTTAGTTTTTTATGTATTTATCAGCATATTATTCTCCTGTGCCTAAATGGTCAATTTAGTCAAGTTATTTTGTAGCCATGCCTTATCTGTACCACATGTAATCAGGTTACCCATTTTCAGGTTGTCTGCATATAAAGTGTAGAACACTTCAGATGAAAAAGTTAGGTCTGAAAGATACTAAACAAGTAAGGGCCTAGGACAGAGCCTTGTGGGACACCCCTACTCTAACCAAGGATTTCACCTGTCCAGTTGCTGTATGATACTTGCCATGCCCTATCTATAAGCCATGCAGCTATCAAGAGTACATCAATACCTAGTTGTTCTCTTTTATTGATAAGTGTTTTGTGTATGACCTTGTCAAATTCTGAAGTTAAATCTATATAAATTACATCACAGCAAAATTTTTCATTCATAACTATTACATTGTTTTGGAAGATCATGTTACAGGTGGTAATAGATCTATTTTCAACATATGCATACTGATATATGGTTTCAAGTTTCAACCTTTCAAATTCTGACAATAACTTATCCAATATCACCTTCTCCATTACTTTTCCACAACATGAAATTTGACTTAAGGGTCTATATGACTCTGGGCTTGCCTACTCCCCTTTCCCTTAAAGACAGGTTTAATAAGCTCATGTTTCCAATTTTGAGAAATCTCCTCATATTTATATGACCTAGTGAATAACAGATATATCGGTACCGTAAATTCTTGCTGAAGTGTTCTCAGGTCATTGTTACTTAGTCCGTCTCTTTCCTGTGCTTTGTTTGGAAACAGTATGCATAGCTCTCTCTCAATATAATCTAATTTGATTCCACTATCTGGGGTTACCTGGATGCCACTAGGACAACTTATCACCCCTTTTGTGAAGCCAAACTGTTTTACATAAGATTGTAAATAAAACTATAATCTGTTGTGTCTTTGAATAAATTTTAGAATCTGCGCACAGTTTATCAGTTTGTATGTGTTCACGCCTTCCACATCTTATGTATCAATAAAAAGGTTTCTATTATGCTCAATATATTCATATACATTTTCTTAATTTTTTTCTTGATCTTGTCTCACACTATGCTTAATCTATTTGTCAGGCTTGTTTATTTCAGTTTTCAAAGTTGTAGTTCGACCTGTCTTCCATTTCTTATATTTTTTGTCTCTCACCTTAATCAGATATCTTGCTCTTATGGAAATATATCCCCTGACATTGTATGCCTAGATCCTGATGTTAAACATTTTTTTGATTTTTTTGCACTCAAACAATTTCTCTTTCAAAACTTTTCACATTCCATCTGCAGTTTTTCCACTGAACACCTCACTCCAGTTAGTTTTACATAATGACTGTTTTGCTTCCATATAATCTGTTATTAATCTCCTATGCACTGGTTTAGATTTCAGTTTGGCAGAATTATCTAGCAACAAATTAACCTTTATAACCCCATGATCACTGCACTTCAACGGTGGTAAAACCTGACTTGAAGTAACAGTAATTTCTTTAGGAACACAAACAATGTCTAGTATGTTCCGTCCCCTGGCAGTTTTTTTATTTTACAGTCTTAAGCAGTTGTTTTTCCTGAATATAAGTTGTGAATAATTTCCTTACAAAATGTTGTTGAATCAATATTATTCGGGTCTGTTTCTGGTAAAGTTAAGTCCCCAGCTAATATTCTTCCCTCCTGTGTTTCATGCAAGAAATGTATGAATTCCTCTGGGTCATCTGCACTTGACTTTGGTGGTCTACATACTTTAAAATTGTTATATGTTCCAGGGTTGTCTTTATTGTCACAGTTACACAGTCTATAGTATTGCTGTTATCTTTCTACATGTAATAATCACAGGTCTCATAACTATCTTTAATCCCTATCATAACACCTCCGCCTGATTTTTTTTGTTAGAATGCCTGTTACACTAAAAACATTTATACCCTGACAGAACTGGTTTCCAGTCACTGTTCTTTAGCCATGTTTCACAAACAATAACAACATCTGTCTTGTGGGAACGTAGCAAATTTTCTAATAAAAAAAACTTCATTATTAATGCTCATAGCATTAACAACTACCAAAGATACTGTAAATGTTGCTATCTGTGAACTGTTAATTTTCTATCTGGCAAAAATCCTGCCTAGTGTTTGTCAAAAATATCTGCTCAAAAAATTCTCTTCCCTGATCTTGAAAAATGCATGTTGTAGAATAACGTGTGTGTTGTACCTTTAAGAAGCATTTCCAATGACTGAACGTGCATATAAATAGCTAGCATGTGCTAGCTTCAGGGCCATTTTGAGAAGTGCAGCCAGAGTGTGTACATGTATATGTATGTTAGCTAGTTCGTATACAAGTTAAAATTACTTAGCCTCATTTCTTATGTGTTTGTATATAATAAAGCTGCTTGAACAAGAACCCACAATGTTCGTGTACTTCATCCTGACTAGAAAAGCGACACATGTCACCCTGTCTGAACACAGGTGTGCCCAAAACTAGGCTTGGATTCGCTATACATTTCCATTTTGTAAAACAGGACATTTTTTCATGTAGGTATTTACCCAAAAAATCTTTTCAGTCACAGTGACATGACTATCCTTTCTATAAGTGATTTGTGAAAAATACGTCCTAACACCAGTACAAGATATACTAAGAGAGTTGTCAGTTCCCAACTAACAGTCAGAGAATCCTTGCAGATGAGATCATTTGTGTCAACACAAATAAAAACAGATCTGCACTTCCTTACATTAACGCATACCAAGCCTTGTCTTACATCTTCTATTTTTGCTCCTTGCAAGCATAACACTATTCGATGTTCATTATCTTCTCTGCAAATATAAGTATTAGTTCCTCTAATAATTGAATCTCTAATTACAAGAATATCTTTGCTGACCAGCTCTGAAGAATCTTCAACTTCTTAAACAGTAATATCTGCTCTAGCAATTGTTACAAAGGTTAGATCTTCATCACCACTAGGCTTATTAATCTCACTCTTTTTATTGTGCATTAAATTCTCATCCAGTGGGCATTGTAAAGCCACAGCTAAAGCCATGTAATCTACATCTGTCTTTCTCTTCTTTATTCTTACAGTAATGTTCATCAATCCTTCCACGTTCAGTTTTGATCTCTTCCTTTTCACCTGCCCCTTGCCTCTTTTTTCTACCTTCTCTTTTGGGAAAGTGATGCCTTTTTCTATAGACTGAAGGTTTTGTGAGAGAAAAAATATTATCATTCCCTGTAACCTGTGTGTTACATAACAAAACAGTCTCCTTTTTAAGTATTCTCTTTACTTTACAGACACTAATCAGTTTCTTTTTCTTCCGTGGTTGTAAAAATCTTCCTTTCTTTCTTTTTTTTTGTTTCCTTCTAAACAAACTGGATCCTCAGATTGCTGAACAGTTGCATCCAGGATTCCAAAGTTGTCAGGGGCATTGTCTTGTTTCATAGGGATTGAATGATCTTTGCAGAAAATAGATGCATCATTTTCTAAATGTGTTCTATTTGTTTTATGCCTAACATCATTTAGTTCACAAGTCCAGTCATTAATATATGAAGCAAGAGTTCTCCAAGCCATGCCAATTGCACAAGTGCAATCATCATCATTAAGTCTAGATTTACTTCTAAGAATGGTAAGCAAATCATCCAACTTTTGACACGTGGAACACAGATCACCAGTGTTATCAGCTGTTACCTTTAAATATGCATAGCATTTATTACACTGTACAAGATATTTGAGCATTAGAAAATCATTAATTGCATATTCATTTAAGGAATCAAAATTCAGCTTAAAAATATTGTAAAAGAAAAGAATAATTAAAATAAGTAACCACAGAATTCAGACAGAACTTAAATCAACATCTATGACATGGTCAAACACAGTATGATGTATTTATGGGAAAATATGCACTGAACACATAAAAAAGAAACTGACGAACAAATACTGATTATTTTATAATATCAGAAAGCTTAAGCATATTACGAGGATGTAAAATTACAGGATTGTCAGATCACTTAGCTATATGGCTAGAGATTCAAGAAAAAATACGCTACATAAAAATAGGTAGAGGAATAAAAAGGATTAATGAATCGGAACTAATTGAGCATGTAAGGGTTATAATGCAACAACTATGGCTAGATTATATAAATATGAGAGAACTTTATAAAGACTGGACAATTTTGCTGATTAGTTTAAAAGAAAAAATAAAGAAAAGAAGTACCAGCATAGCAAAAGGCAAAAAAGATTACAAGATAGTGGTAAATATACGGAGATTAAGAATCAGGTATTTAAAAATATAACAGATAATAGAAAAGAGTATACAGAAAAATAGAAAATGTATGAAATCAATAAAAAATAAAAAAAATGTTATTCAAACAGAGATATTTTCTACAAGGAAGAAAAGAAGCAGCATATTATCTAAATAAAATGATAAAAAAGTAAGTATAATAGAGTTGAGAAATGAAATTGACGTATAGTGAATACACAAAAAAATTATGCAAATAGTTAAGAAACATATACTGGATACCTTTTATACATGTGACACTATAAGAAAAAAATGAATGGGAATTGAATAAAGTCACCGAAGAAGACAATAAGAGAATGGAAGTAAAGATCACAATGATGAGACTTAAAAACACGCTAAAATAGTAAATGTAGAAGCATCTACAGGTTCAGATGGACTTGCAGACTTAATATATTAAGATATACAAGAATGGCAAACAAAAAATACTTTTTAAAGGTGTTGAATGAATGGCTTGAAAAAAGGTGCAAATGATGAAAAAATATGCACAGGTGTAATGAAATTTATATGGAAAAAGGGAGAAAGAACAGATATAAAAACCTGGAGACCAACGGTATTAAATAATGTAGATTATAAGACGTTTATGAAAATGGTAGAAGAAAGAATAGTAAGCAAAGCAAATAAGCTGATATCTGAAACAATCTTTGGAGCAAAAGAGAAAGGAAGTCAAGAACGTTTGATGTTAATAAGTAAGATGGTAGATGACATAATAAATAGGGAACAGATGTGATGAAAGCTTTTGATAAAATTCACCATGAAGCACTATGGGAGATTTTGACAGAGTATAATATAAGTAATAAAATAGTAAACATTTTGAAATATGTGTACAGAGAAAATGAAGTCAGATTAGTGATTAATGGATGGTTAAGTGAGATAACAGAAATAAAGAGTGGTATTAAACAAGGATGTCAGGCAAGTTGCATTTTATTTGCATTAGTTATGAATGCAGTGGTTACTAAGATAAACTTTACTTTGGAGAAAACTTAATACCATATACCAGAGGGAATTCAGATTCTAGTGAAGTATACATAAGCAGATGATTTAGTATTAGGAGTTAAAAATATAGAATGGATGAGTATAGCCATAGAAATACTCAAAGAATTAAAAATGTTAGGATTAAGTATTGGATCTATATTACGTTATTGAAGTTTTACAACTTTGAACACCATATGGTCGAACCCATATGTTCGAAGTTGTAAAACTTCGAAAATGTTACAAAAAAAAAAGAAAACACTTACCTGATGGTTGTAAGCAGGGGGGCAAGCCCCCCTCCACCCCCCTGCTCTTTAAATATACCAACTCTGAGACTGCACTACAATGCAGTACAGTGCGGAAAGGGAAGATTTCCCTTTACTACACTGTAGTGCAATTACCGGTCAGGTAACTGTTTTCTTTTTTTTTCTAATGTATTCGAAGTTTTACAACTTCGAGCATATGGGTTGGACCATATAGAGTTCGAAGTTGTAAAACTTTGATAACGCAATACAGACGCTTAAGTATAAATGAGGAGAAGAGTAAAGGACTGTTTTTTTTCCAGAGAAATAAGAGGTGTCAAATTTAATAAAGAAAAAATAGACATTTTGGGAATAAAGTTTGGAAGTGAACAACTGAGGGAGGCACAATTGAAAGATATGATAGTTAAAATACGTAGCATCAGTATATTTTGGAGAACATTTAAGCTTTACACCCAGTGACTGCAGTGTCTTGCGTATAGATAAAAACAAAGTCATACAATATCAAGATATGCAGGCAGAACTAGAGCAATGTGGAAGAAAGATGCCCAGACAGTTCCAATAATAGTAGGAGCAATGGGTCTTGTACAAAATAATCTACAATTATATTTGGATATGTTACCAGTACATGTAACTCCATACGAACTGCAGAAGGAGTCCATACTGGGCACAATGAAGGTGCTGCAAAGAGCACTTTTGGCTGACATCAAAGATTGATACAATACTAATTTCATGAACTTTAATCATACTTTGACTTAGGAATGGGGTCCATTTCCATCATGGTATTAGAAACCCAAAAGACTTGGAGAAATTACAAAAAGAAAGTGGGGGTCCGAATGGAGAGATGATAAGTCAGCAAGCAAAGGAGAGTAGTATTGCTGAAACTGAATTCATCCTCAAGTCTTGGTGAGTACCTTCGCAAGGTGGACACTGTTTTTCACAAAATCTCACCAAGATGGCACTGACATATAAACTGTATTTATATAGCATATATCATAGACAGAAGTAGATCAAAAATTAAAAAAATATATATAGCTGGGTGCATAAGACCCAGAATAAAAAATTGCCTGATGCTGGTAGGTGCACTGCTGGCAGGACTGGAAAAAATGACGGTGCGGAATCCTCAAAATATGGAAACATTACTACAATGGGGCCAGGCCAGGCCTGGGGGAGGATGGCCCCCTGTTGTAGAAGAAAGTAGCAGTCCACAAAAATCACAAAAAATTATAGGCAAAAGAAGAGTCATAAAGATGATAGAGTAGACTATTGAGGATAAGAAAGAAATGATGCATTCTTACTATTATACAAAAAGCCCAGAATTTCCAGACACTAGATATACAAAAGGATTACGAGAGAAATTAGAGGAAAGAAAAATACTTCCACAAGAAAAACTGTCAGAAGCCTCAAATAAAACTTTCTGTTCATTAATATAACAGATTTGTGAAAAACAGTATTTAGAAAAAGAAGCATCTGAGGAAGTGCGAAAATATAAACAACAAAACCTAGAGATTCTTGAAAAGTATAAAAAAGAAATATGGACATGGGAAAGAAAGAGAGATTTGATATGGTGCAATATTTATACAAAGGTGAAAGCCAAATTAATCAATATAAATAAGGCAGCCCCAAACATATTCGAAGAGAAATACAGACAAAGGCATCCAGACATTGAAAATTTCACAAAAAAAATAATATCACAAAGAGGGAATGTAGAAAAGAAGATTAGTAAAGTAGAAGTTAAAAAAATAAAACTTGACATTGTGGAGTTCCTGCAAAGTGAAGGATTTGACATAGAAGGTCTACACATTTTATATCACAGCATGATGGAACAAGTCCCCAAAGTAAGGAGAAACAGGAAGATCAGGAGACATCTGAAGAAAAAATATGGACATGGGAAAGAAAAAGAGATTTAATATGGTAACATCTATGCAAAGGAGAAAGCAAAACTAATCAATAGAAAAAGAGCAGCACCAAAGATATTTGAAGAGAAATGCAGGCAAAGGAATCCAGACATGGAAAGCTTTACAATACAAAAAAATAAGAAGACAAAAAGGAAAAGCAGAAAATGGGATTAGTAATGGGGACGTTAAAGAAATAGAAACTGAGGTTGAGTACCTCAGAAGTGAAGGATTCAGTGTAGAAAATCTAATCCAGAAAGCACCACAACAGGATAGAGCAATGGACATCCAAATGAATGGGAAACCAGTGGAACGGGAAACAACTGGTCAGGTGCCGTATGAAGATATTTTGGAGCCTTCCACAGGATACCAGTATAAATGTTCACTTGAAGCTGGACAGCAAGGGAAGGAGCAGGAAACTGTGGAAACTCTGACGCAGTCAATGTTGAGGAGTGATAGGCCAGTGAGTTCCCATATGACAGAGCAACGGATGGCACAGGATGAAATTGAAGAGAATGTGCCACAGGAAGATGCTATAGAATTTTCTACAGAATACCAGCAGGAAATGGAAAACAAAAATGTGTTTAGAAAAAATGAGCTAAGAGAAGAGTTACTTGATTTAATAGAGATAGACAGACAGGTTTACTATTAAAATTTCGAAACGAACTCTGTCGACTGTACTATTGTCGAACATGGAAGTTCGAAAACGGTAATATCCATGACAAAAAAACAACCTAGGAATGGGTTTTAACATGGGTCGAGATAGGGGAGATGTTTGTAGTTCAGAATAGCACTGAACACCTATCTCAACCCATGTTAAAACCCGTTCATGGGTTGTTTTTTTGTCATCGATATGACCGTTTTCGAACTTCCGTGTTCGACAATAGTACAGTCGGAGTTCGTTTTGAAATTTTAATAGTAAACCAGACAGACATATTAGGATAAATGAAAGACATAGACTGCAAAAGGTCAATAAACCCAAAAAGTCAGAAGTTTGATAAAACAAATGAACACAGTAACTAGAAATGTCCATAGAGATTTGAGCAATATAACAGAAGTAAACAGCATATATTACTGTGCAGCTAAATTAATAACAGATAACATTCTATCAGAAGAACACAGGGTAGTGAGGGGAAGGACAGGGAGAAATTAAATACCATCATGGAAGTGTCGAATAGAGAAAACTATAAAGCAACTAAGACAAATAGTGTCACTGTTAGAAGATTATAGAAGAGGGAACAGATCAACAAATACTTAGAAAGCTAGATATGACAAAAGCAATGTGCAGTATTAGAACAGATCAGGATCTATCATGCACTATTACAAGTAACAAACTAAAAATCTCAGCACAGGCAGGGAAACTTAGAAGATAAGCAGATAAATATAAAGGAAAACTACAAAAAAGCAACTTACTGATGACCCAAAAAAGTTTTATAGAGAATTGGGAAACAAGGCAAAAGGAACTGAAAGACCATCAAAAACAGAAGAAATATACATATTTTGGAGAAGTATTTATGAAGAGCCTGTCGCCTCACAGCAAGAGATTCTCCGGTTCGATCCTCGGCTGGGGTGCCTTCTGTGCGGAGTCTGCATGTCCTCCCTGTGGTCGTGTGGGTTTCCTCCAGGTGCTCCGGCTTCCTCCCACATCCCAAAGACATGCTGCAGGTGGATTGGACACTCTAAATTGGCCCTAGGTGTGAGTGTGTGCATGTGTGTGCCTTCTGTGGAAAGTTGGGCTGACAACTCAACACTGTAAAACTCCACTGCCAATCATGAGCGGACTGGTGATCCGCTGTGGCAACCCCTAACCGGGAAAAGCTGAAAGAAGAAGATTTATGAAGATCCTGTGGAATGTAATAAAGATGGTAAATGGACAGAAAAAGTAAAAGAAAAATAAGAAGTTTAAAGGTACAGGTTATAAAATAGGATGAAGTAACAGCCAGAGAGATTGAAACAAAGTTAAGAAAAGCTCCTAATTGGAAGCCCTCAGGCCCAGATGCAGTACCTAACTTCTGGTTAAAAGTATTAACATCTTTGCATAAAGATTTAACCATGAATAAGAACTATTTATATGTGTACCCCGAACAGTCACCAACATGGCTAACAACAGGAAAAACAATGCTCCTACTTAAGAGTAAACCTGCAAGCTACCATAAACATTATAGACCAATAACTTCAGACAACGAATAAACTATACTCTGGAATTGAGTTTATAGTCATTTAGAAGAAAAGTCAATTATGGCAATAGAACAAAAGGGCAATAAAAGAAAGTCATATGGAACAAAGGATCATTTGTTGTTAAATAAAGTTGTTGTTTGTCTTTTCGGCTTTTCCTGGTTAGGGGTCGCCACAGCGGAACTCCGGTCCGCTAATGATTGGCAGTAGATTTTTATGGTGCCGAGTTGCCAGCCCGATGCCCAATCTTCAGCAAAGGCACGCCCATTCACGCATGTCTTTCGGAGGCCACTCGACCACGGGGAGGACATGCAGACTCCACACAGAAGGCACTCCAGCCGAGAATCGAACAGGAGAACCTCTTGCTGTGAGGCAACAATGCTACTGCTGTACCACCGCGGCTTTTGTTGTTAAATAAAGTCATAGTGGAGAACTGTAAAAAGGGGAAGAATCTAAGTATGACATGGTCTGACCACAAAAAAGCATTTGATAGTCCCACATTCATGGATAAAAGAGTGCTTAACAATGTATAAGATACAGCCTACACTGATCGACTACATTACAGTGACTATGAAACGGTGGCAGACCACACTGCAATTAAGCCATGATAAAGGACAAATTATTATCCCAGGTGTAGAATAGAGTGTGTGTGTGTGTGTGTGTGTGTGTGTGTGTGTGTGTGTGTGTGTGTGTGTGTGTGTGTGTGTGTGTGTTGTATCTTTAAAAAGCGTTTCAAGGTCGGCACATGCATATAAATAGCAAACACATGCTAGGTTCAGTGCCATTTTGAGAGTACAGCCAGACAGTGAGCATGTATCAGTGTGATAGCTAGTTTGTTTATAAGTTTATCTAAGTTAAAGTTATTAAGCCTCATTCCTGATGTGTTTGTACATAATAAAGCCGCATGAACAGAACCCATGAATGCTTGCCTGTTTCATCTTGACTAGACGAGCGACATGGTGTCAGAACCGGGATTTCAGAGACTGCTTTTCAGAGCCACGAGGTACAGAGTTAACAGTGAAGGTAAACTTAGAGAAACAAGCACAAAAAAGGGCTAGTAATGAACCAAAGGTAATGAAAACTTGCATGAACAACTTATTTTATAAAAAAGATAAAACAGCACATTACAAGGGCACAAACTGAATTATTAAACAAGCGAGAGGCACAAAAAGTTTATTAATTAAACAAAATGTTTAAAATTAAGATATCTGATAAAATGATTATGAGAAAAGCACATAAGAGGTTTGTAATCACCTCAGAATTGCAAAATGAGCATGTTTAAAGTAAAGCAGGGATGTTTAGGGTAAAATGAGCACAAGAAAAGTATAAGGGGCATGAAAAAAGATTAAATGAGCAAAACAAATATAATAAAGGGCAAAAAAGGGCATATTACGCATAAAAAAGCAAGGCGACTGCATGTTTTTAGCAAAATACTGTGTTTTGGCATAAACTACTGTTTTGCATTGACTGAAGCTATCAAGGGCATAACCAAAGTTATATGAAGTAACTCAAAGTGTGTAAAAGTGCTTACGGTGTGTGCTTATTACTGTGCATTTATTCTGAAGAGTTTATTTGGGTGCGAAGTGCAACTATTTTGTGAAATGCAGTCAAAATACAGCCATTTTGAGAAATTTCTTGTGCTGGGTGTGTCTATTTGCAGAGTGTCACCATTACAGAGTGTTTCTTGCACTGTAAAGAGCTATTTAGAAAAGTACATCCATTTTGGGAAGTTTCAGTGTGCTGTGTACTGTTTATTTGCAAAGAGCAGTTATTTTGAAATGTTTTTACTCTGAGCTCCTTCTGCCCAGTTTACTGGCACAGTGCAGTTATTTAGAAATGTTTCTTACACTGATAAGGGGTTATTTCTTACAGCACAGTGATTTCAAAAGTATTCTTGTGCCCAAGAGTTCAGTTATTCGGGGGACTGTTGTGCTATTGGGCATAGTTATAAGTATTGGCATCAATTTCTGGCATATGTAAATGTGTGTGTTCATGCATACTTGCAAAAGCCTTCACTGGTATGTGTTAACATGGCAGAGGCATTTTGTAAACCAGGACCAGTTGTATTTGATCAGAATATTGCAGAGAACTGGAGAATATATCTGAAGAATGCAGTTTGCCAAAAGCGCTTGTCCTCCAACAGCTATTCTGTAATTTTAACTTGTTTATTAAACACATTCTGCTAGAGATTTTAATCTTGGAAGTTTCTCCTATCTCCGTGGCTGAATAGTGATTTTTTTCACTACTTATTGTACTTTGTTTATCAGCTACTCTCCTGGCCACCTGACATTTTTCATTTTGAATATCTGAGCAAGAGTACAATATTTTTATACAAGCAGCTTATTCTGACAATGATGCACGCACCAGGGCATTGATTTTGCTAAACCTAGTCAGAGGCCATTGAAAGAGAGTGCTAAACCTATTCAAAGGCCATTGAAAGAGAGTGTTAATTTGTGGATGCACCTCATATTGTTGTACAGGCTGAATCAAGGGAAGACCCCAAGTGTTTAAAAATGTAAATTCAGAGAAATTTGCAACCCCCAGATAAATGTTACATTACAGAGGCATTTGTTTTTACACTAGGGATCAAAAGCAAGGGGAAACTTTTGCAGCTTATATTACTGACCTGAGAAACAGAGCTAAAACGTGTAGGTTTGGTGACTTAAATTATGAGTTAATAAAGGACAAGCTTGTATGTGATATTAACAGTGCTGCAGTGAGAAAGATTTTGTTTTGTGACAGTGATTTAATGCTGAGCAATGACATTGAAATTTGTCAAATCCATGAAGTTACAGAAAGGCACACAAGTATGCTTGCAAGTGATAAGAGCATGGTTTCAGCAGGCTCCAGATCAAATGCAGACAGCATGCAACACATGGCTAGCAGAAGCAGGCCTAAGCGGGTCTATATTAGATAATCGAACTTTCAAAAGTTCGACTGTCATATGGTCGACACCATATGATTGAATTTTTGAAAGTTTGAACCTTTTAACGAGATCTCTGTACAGCACGGAATGGGAAGATTTCCCTTTTCTGCACTGTAGTGCAATCTCGGAATTGGTATATTTAAAGAGCAGGGGGTGTAGGGGATGCAGAGTGGCTTGCCCCCCTGCTTAAAACGTTCAGGTAGCTTATTTGTGTAGTTTATTTTTTTATTAGATTTTTGAACTTTTAAAAGTTTGATCATATGGTGTCAACCATATGACAGTCGAACTTCTGAAAGTTCAATTATCTAATATAGATCCAGCCTAAGCACATGGTACCTGTTACCCCTGCAAGCTCTCCAGTAAAACTTTTAGTTTTCCAGTAAGTTCTAAGAAAAGGACATGCTCAGTGCAGTACAAAGGTGAGTCAGCAAAACCCAAATCAAGCTTTAATGTTAACTGTTGCAATTGTGGTGCCAATCATGAATCTAAAAGAGAAAAATGTTTAGCATTTGGTCAGCAATGTCACAAATGTAAAAAAATGGAACCATTTTCAAAAGTTTTGCAAATGAAATAAACCTCAATAGTTATAAAGAAGGGTCACTTAAAAAAGTTGATCATATAAAGCAGTAATGTCCAACCTGCAGGCCGCGGGCCGCATTCGACCCTCGGAGCTCTTCTATGCGGCCCGCGACCTTTACCTGCAATTTTAGTATAAGCATGCTCGTAAACGCTTTTTTTCCATTTGCTTTTCGCACAGTGACCTGTAAGGATAATGTTGTTGTGCGCATGCGCTAAAGCACCCTTTGCGGTTTGTTTGTTTTTTGCCTTATTTCCCACCGCTGTCTTATTTCGCCCAGAAGAAGAAAAGTGCACTGAAGAGAGTTGTACAGGGTACGGATTTGCCATCGTTGGATTTCAAAGGACCAACACCTAACAGCAGTAACAGGTAAGTGCGAGTGAGTGAGTGCATGCATGAAAGCAAAGTGTTTGTGTGCGTGAAAGTAGAAGAAGAGTGTGTGATTGTTGGTGTGTGTGTGTGTGTGTGTGTGTGTGTGTGTGTGTGTGTGTGTGTGTGTGTGTGTATGTGTGTGATTGTGTGTGTGTGTGTGTGTGTGTGTGTGTGTGTGTGTGTGTGTGTGTGTGTGTGTGTGTGTGTATATAAGTGTTAGACTATATTCCACAAGGGACATTTTTCAACAAACATGCTAGTTAGCCACTAGGTTTGCAGGTGGAACATCTGCATTAAATTTCAGAGGCAGTGGCGATTTTTTTTATTAACAGTAGAGACATACTACCTGAAGCCTTTCAGATGCAACATACGATACACAAAGGCTTTCAGTAACAGCCTGCAATGCCCCCTTGTCCCTCCAGTCCAGAACTTGATTAGGGCATCAGTAGTTATCTATTCAGCTGTCTTTAATAAACTGCTGGGAACATTCCAATGACATGAGTTAAATAAAATAATTAGGGGCTAAACTTGAGTATTACTTCCACAGCCATCAATGAAAATGTTGATACCAAAAAAGAGATAAAAATAGTCCCCAGAGGAGTCAATGATGTCATGACAGAAGTATAATGCTGTTGGCCTGGAGAATGCCTACAGATGCTGGATTTTGAAAGCATAAATAAATAAACAAAAAACCTTTGAATATAATTGTGGAACTTTTTATTATAACAATAATGTTAGCACTTTTTCACACTAAAAGAACTTTAAACAACGAACTGAGACACTCTTACTTATAAGTACTATTTAAGTAGGGGGATGTCAATAAGTGCATTAAAAAAGAAATCACTGCTCATCCAGACAGTTTGCAGCAGAGTATGCAGATAGAATGCACTGCAAAATAATTAATGGGATTTAACTTGAATGGGTGCATATAAAATTATTTAAATACCTTCTCAGTTTAATCAATTTGTTCACTAATATAAACAATGTTATAAAATTCTAGCATTTGTATATCTCAGCAAAATTTTAGACAGCTGAGAAATATATAGGACAGTCATATTTTATGCTGAACCATGCAATCTAACTTGTTTAAGGCATCTGTTAACTTTAGCTGCAATATGCAAACATGCTTGGCCCAGGGAGAACTCCTTGAGCAAACTATCCAACATGTACTTAGATGCACGAGCCTAGCCTGTCTACAAAGCCCAATAATTAGTATTTACATGTTCCATATGTACTGGGACTGCCAAACCATCCTCTCTATTCTCCTCAGTTCACGTACGGAATGTCCCAATGTATGTGCTACATACCTTTACGCTTGTGGATTGCCTGCACAGTGTGCACTTGTTTAGAAAAATATGCCTTATGCAGCATTACTAGCTGGTACTCCAACATGATTACCAGTGCAGTGGAAGGCTATTTAGCCATGACTTGCCTCACTGGCCTTTTCACATAGATTTGGACATTGCTTTATTGATCTACACAAGACTTTTAATAAACCAGTCCTGGATGTTTTGCAGTGCTTGATTTGCTGCATAGTTTTATACACTTTTTACTGAAAATTATTTTGGTTCATGCTTGTAGTTAAGTTGTTGGCTTGGCTAGTTCTTCAGCATCTTGCAACTCGTACCAGGCTGGAAACACAGGCCATTGTAACTGCACAGCGCATCTGATTATTTTATTAGAATCGCCCTATGAGCTTTGGGTGAAGGAAGTAGCTTTTATGCTCTACTTTGTGAACTTTGAGGGAGCAGAAAGTTTTTTGCTTGATAGATTATTCATTTTCTTAATAGCTGCTACATCTTTGGCTTAACATTTGATTCAGTCATTTTTATTCGATGGTCTCTAAACATATTCAAAAACCACAGTTTTGTGAACTGGAGTATATTGAACTATGCTGACTAATTTGTAAAATGACTTGTTGATATACAGTCTGAATAATTCATTACAACCAGCGCATATTACTGACCTCTGACTGCTCATGTCATTCCTGATTGTTGTAACTGTGCTTCTTTAAATGCTTTTAAATTGTTAGGTCTCACTAATACCTCCTGCTCTTGCTAGCCAAAGGTAAATGCAGTCACATTTTCTAGTCTTTCTTCCTGCTTACTCCCTTGTTCAGCTTATATATATTTTTAAGAACCTTTTAAATAAGTCATAAGCAGTACATGTTGTCTGTTAGATGAGGAACAGAATGCTAAGCAATATTTCAGTTATATTGTTCCATTGGTTATGAGGTTAGAATATGAGTGAGGAAGTCTGGGCGGTAACAAAGGATGACAAGTATGAACGGGAGAGTTAAATAATGGTGATGCTACTCATGTTTACAGTGTAAGTTAGAGGTAAACCAGTTTACTGTTCAGTTAAAGTTAAAGCAGTTTGTAGCTCAGTGTATGGTTGATGCTGACTTTATCGTATGGAATATATCTGGTAATATGGTGAAACATATTTACACGTACTCAACACAGGGTTAAAGTTTACTTTGAGCACTGCCTTTGATTAGATTGCTGTATCACTTGTAATGCATAGTTTTAGTACAGTACTCTCTGTCTCAGCATTCCTTCTGGTGGGTAGAAGACACCTGTTGTACATGCTGATGCAGAATGACAGATGAAAAGCCTTTAGCTTTGTTCCTCACCCACTCATTTGTATCAGCCTTTGAAACAGCATGTGAATACGCACTTAGGGATCTGTCTTAGAAGTAACCAGTATTATCAATATTTTAACCATGCCAGGGAATAAATTGAAGTTCTAAATATGTGCAAAGCTGACACAATTGTTTCAATCAAGAGAGCCAATAAAGGTGCTGTTCATTTGTCAAAGAAAATGGAATCTGTCACAGGAGAGAAATGCATGAATTTCTTTTTTATTGCAGACCATCCAGAAATGTGTATACAATTTATGTCAAGAGGTCAGTAAGAAGTATGATATATTTGACCTGTTAATAATTATTTATTTATTAATCTGTTGACTGGATAGGTGATCATGTCCAATCACCATTTTGAGATATGACTTAACTTAGCATATTGGCAGTTAGTAAAGTAAAAAAAGCAGTGAGAGAGATGCAGAGAGCATCTATGCCTGATATTATAGAAAAGTTACTATAATAAAAGTAGTGAATTAAAGAAATGAATACATTTTGTCTATATACAAAGGTAAAAAGCAGAGATGTTAATAGCTACAAATAATGTTTATTCAACACAAAAATGCTTAACTAGTTTTTAGCCAGCAGTACATTTCTTTTCCTCTTCCTGTGCACTGCTTAGCCTTAGCTACTGTCACTGAAGCAGTTATATAGTATGGAATACCCACTAATTGAGAAAGGAGAGCATTCCCAAAGCTTTTAAGCAGGATTATTCTAATTTCAGCATGGATGGAGTTATAAAAGGAGACATTTTTATTAGCAGATAAAACACATTAGGTCTGGGAAAGTGACACTGCCTCATTTTCACTTCAAGGGCTGGTTATACTTAGATTCAAAGTTTTTTTTTCCATATTGTGGACATAAGTTGAAATATAATAATTTATATGTCAAAGTGGAATGCAGGTGAAATCCGGGGTTTCAAAGACGTCACAACATCTACATATCTTGTTTAGGTTGAACAGAAGACTGTTAAGGGAAGGCAATATTCAAGTTTTGGGATTAATTACCTTTGTAATTACTTGGTGAATGTCAATGGTGAGTAATTTATTTATTTTATAGAATATTTTCTTTGTTTATTTTTGCCCCCATTGTCTGTCAATTATCAGGTCCCATCTGGTCAAATTGGCCAATGTATTTCCCATTATAGTGAGGGTTAGCTTGGATGTGCCAGCCTTCCAACAGCTATCAGGAGTGGTTTGAGATTTGTGTGTGTGTCTCCCCATCCACCCTACACACACACACACACACACACACACACACACACACACACACACACACACTTTAAGATTTGATTTATATACAAACACACAGACACTCCTGGGGAAGGCTGGCACAGGTTCACTACTTCTGCCCGGACTATAAGGTAGTAATCACTGCTATCAACCATCCTTACTTATCGGCTACTATACGGCCCTCACCAAAGGGTGACCAGTCCTACTGTGTGATGTTACTATTATCCAAATGGTAAGTGTGACCAACAGTAAGGCTATTGGAGTGGCCTATACAGTGTCACCAAATATATATGTAAGTACTGTAAGAGCTTAAATAAACAAACCAGCCACAGTTAAAAGGTTTAAATATATTTAGTAATAAATAATAAAAGAATAAGACAATATTCAATAACTCAATACAGTGACAGAGTTCAGAATCGCAGGAAATATTTTTACAATATTGCAGGACAGTCTCAAATACAGAAAACATCTACTAATCTTACTATATTCCTATCTATCCCTAAGAAAAATCTTGATGATTGGATGGGAAATAGGAAATTCACCCCGGGGATCACCTCTGTGGCTCTGCTCAACAGTGGCACAGGAAAATAATTTTCTTGGGTGGCAAAAGCCGGGGTACCTTTTTGGCTGGGCTTGTATAGGCCCCAGGGCCGATAGCCTAGTACCTACCTATGAGAGGTTACTTATCTCTCATAAGTTTGCCTAGAACTGGAAGTCATAAAACAGTTAAACACTTTTACATTTGAAACCTGTAATTTTTTTCTGTTTCCAGACAATAGAAAGAATGTCTGGCTGAAGACATCCTGTCTTCTTGCTGAGATAAACACAATCATAAAACAATTCACTTATTTTCTTAGAGTTTGCAAGTTAAATCTGTATGTTCCAACTTCTACCATTAAAGCACACATCTGCACAGGTATATAGTATTATACACATTTCTGCTCTTTTCCAGCAGGGTACACTGTGGTTAATTTCTTGAAGCTCAGTACAGAGCATACAGTTCAACACACACTTCTGCACCAATAGTTTAATGTACACATAACGTATAGTTTTCTTACATTTGTAAGACAAGCATACGAATCATATTAATATTCACAAATGACATAGACTTATGTACAAAAATTCCATCTAGCTGGGCTGGCAACCTCACAGCAACTTTCCCCAAAAGGTGAAAAGGGATGATGATGCATCTTTTAGCATTCAGCTTACGGCCATGCTTCTGGCACCAGTCATTTGTTTGGGTGAGACCCTCTTATTCAGAATTGTTTTACTAAGTCAGTGATGTGAATTCTTTACTTTATTGCAAATTTGTTGGCTTACTTTTATAGGTTCATAGGTTCATACTAGGCTATCTGCCCTGGGGCAATTATAATCCTAGCCCGATTCTGTATGGCTTACGCCACCCCTTGATTTGAGTATACTGTGCCCTTTTTAAGGTTTAGTTTACTGTGCCTCTGTCTAATAATGACACGGGAGTAATCCCTGGGACAAACCTATGATCCCCCATCCACTTATCGAGATTCTTCTTGAAGAGATTCAGTGAGGTGCTCTGCCTCACATGAACTGGAATTCTATTCCAGAGCGAAGGGAGCCTCTGGGTTATGAACCTGTTCCTCCAGCAAGTTCTATTTATTTCTGTGCTGAGGTTCAAGTCCCTCGAGTGTGTGGCTCTAAGGGATTTAGATTTACTGAGGTGGAGCATGTCCATTAATTCTGGATTTGACATAGCTTTGTATGTCAGGCATAGATCGCCTCGAAGTAGGCGGTATGCAACTGAGAAGAGCTGGAGTTTTTTTAACCGAGCAGCATATGGCATCTGTTTGAGACCCTTGATCCTCTTGGTGAGATACTTTTGGGGTCTTTCTAATTGCTGCAGGTGTCGGGTAAGGTACATCCCAAAAGGGGCATTGTATTCTATGATGGGCCTGATGAGGGATGAATAAAGGGGCACGATTACCTCTCTTGATCTAGATGTGAAACCCTTCATGATGAGGTGGGCTATGTAGAAGGTCTTTCTAACCACTTTGGCAATGTGGTTTTCAAAGGAGAGATTGCTATCAACTTGGGTCCCCAGGTCCCTAATAACTTTCTCTGTACTTAATGGGTTTCCGCCTATGTGGTAATTTGTGGGCACATTGTTTTTGCCAAAGGGTATGACTATACATTTTTGGCATTTAGCTTTAAACCATGGCGCTGGCACCAGTTATCTGTCTCTGTGAGACCTTTTGAAGGATGTTTGTGTCAGCTGGAGAGTTGATTATGGCGCCCAGTTTGCAGTCGTCTGCGAACTTGGTGAGCCATAGTCCTCCCACATTTGCCTGTACCTCGGAAAAGTATATGCCGAACAAGAGTGGTCCCAGGACAGAACCCTGTGGGATGCCACTTGTGACCGGTTTCGAGTCTGACATGGCTCCAGCAACTCTCACTCTGTGGGTTCTGTCTTTGAGCCAGTTTGCGACCCATCTTGTGACATAGGGGTTTATATTTAAGCTGGATAGCTTATCTATGATGCCCGAGTGGGGTATTGTGTCAAATGCCTTTGCAAGGTCCAGATAGGCTGTGTGGACTACCTTCCCTTCATCTATGGCTTTGGGGACTGTTTCAAAGAAGTCAACCAGGTTGTTGATTACAGTATTGTATGACTGCTAATGTTGACATTTTACCTACTTGGACGGGTGGAGTAGTTTTCCCAGTGTGAATTGGTAGTATTGTGGTGAATTAATGACAATGGCAGTGTGTGCCAGTTTTTTCTTTGCAAATGAATGAGTTTTCTTGGGTAGCATGCAAAGTAAATCGTGTTTAACTTGATGGTACAGCTCTGATTAGGTTATTGAAAGCTACCATCCTTGTAGCAGTAAGAAACTGTTGATTACATGCTAACCATACATGTTCATAGCTCTATCGCAGTCCATCTGAACTTCATGAATTATATGAAGAACTTTTCAAAACGCCCAGTATTACTGGCACAAAGTACAGACCAACAGTCACAGTAAATGTGATGTGCTTTACGCTTAATGGCTGTTTTGAAGATTAATGGCATTAGTACTACAAATGAAACAAAGTGCCTCTTTGGCCCTCCTCAAATGCAATCTGGACAATTGGATGGGTAACTGTAAATTCACCCCAGGAGTTCCACCTGTGTCTCTCCTGTCTGGATATTTTTGTATTATGTTGCGGATGTAAAATGCTTTCTCCAACACCATTAACATACACTACAGCTACGGCTAGTTTTAATTTTTATTTCCTTATTTTTTTAATGTAAATTGTTAGCCATTGTTTTAAAAATTATAAATATAACTAGGAATAAAGTAGTTAATAGTAGTTACTCCTTTTTTACTTTTTAGCATGGCTTTTGCATCCTGCCAAAGTAAAATAGGTATGAAAAGAAAAATAGCGGATGAAAGGAAAGTCTTCCAGGAAAAATCGACTGACAAGTACTTTTTTGTTGAATCTAACAATAAAGCACTTTGCTTACTATGCAGAGAAGTGGTATCTGTTTTCAAGGACTACAATTTGAAAAGGCATTATATTCAAATGCACCCCAAATTAAGTGAATTGCAAGGAGTGTGCCGTAGATAGAAAACATCAGATTTAAAAAAAAATCTTACATTCCAACAACAGCTGTTTCGAAAATCAGCCACTTAGCCGGATTCTTTACTAAAGGCAAGTTATGTTGTAGCAAATTTAATTGTGAAAAAATCCAAGCCATTTGCCGATGGTGAATTTGTTAAAGAATGCCTTGAAAGTGTAGCAGACATAATTTGCCCTGAAAAAAAATCAGATTTTTCTAAAATAAGTTTATCACACCAGACAATGGCAAGGCGTGTGGAAGATATAGCCAAATCTATTGAAAATATTTTGGAATCTTGGTGTGCAACTTTCAAGTTTTACTCCATAGCTTTGGATGACAGCACTGATGTTACAGATATGGCACAACTTGCCATATTTATTCATGGTGTTGACAATGATTTCAGTATTACTGAAGAACTGGCCTGTCTGGTTCCACTAAAAGACACAACGAAGTCTGCTGATCTGTACAAGGCAGTAAAAGAAACACTGGCAAGATTTTCCTTGACCATCGGAAACCTGTCTGGCATAGTAACTGACGGTGCTCCAGCTATGGTTGGAAAGAGGGAAGGACTAACAACATTGATGGAAGAAGATGCAAAACAGATCAGTAATGTACGTTTCATGAAGTACCACTGCATTATACATCAGGAAAATTTGTCTGCACAGACTTTAAAAATGGAAAATGTTATGAATGTTGTTATCAAAATAATAAATTTTATAAGATCCAGAGGAATAAATCACCGCCAGTTTCAGGAGTTTCTGAATATTTTGGAAACTAGCTATGGAGACATTGTGTATTTTACTGCAGTGAGGTGGTTAAGTCACGGAAAAATGCTGAAACATTTCTATGATTTAAGAAATGAAATGAGTCAAAAGGAAAGCCTGTACCTTGATTTGAAAATGCAAACTGGATGGCTGATTTAGCCTTCTTAGTAGACATCACTGCTCATTTAAACGACCTGAACTTGCACCTCCAAGGTGAAAATCTACCAATAAATGACATGTTTCAAACAATGACGGCATTTGAAGTGAAACTGAAATTATGGCACTGTCAGATTAAGAACAACTTCATTCACTTTGAAACACTGACTGAGCAAAGCCACATAAATACTAAAAAATATGCAGCATTACTTAATAGTTTATCACAGGACTTTGAGAGTAGATTTCAAGATTTTAGAAAACACCAACAACAATTCAGTATTTTTGCTACTCCATTCTCAGATGACATCAACATATTGCCTGCAACCCTGCAACTGGAATGCATAGAATTGCAGTCAGATATACAACTTAAACAAAAATTTCTGCAGGTGTCTTTATTGGACTTTTATAAGTTGTACCCTGTCTAAAGAAAAATATCCATCACTTCACGAACATGCCCTGTTCATGACATCTCTGTTGGGGAGTACGTACATTTGCGAGCAATTTTTTTCTTGTATGAAATATACAAAAAATAAAATCAGAATGAAAATTTCAGATGAGCATCTTGAAAATACTCTTTGCATCGCCACTACCTCTATCAAAACCGATATAGATGCACTGGTATCAAAAAGACAGGCTCAGTGTTCATATTAAAAAGGTTATGCTCCTAATGTTTGTTTATTACACAAAAGAACAATCTTGATTTGACAGCCTGAACCTCCTGATATGGACACTTTACGAATGTATAACAAGAACTATGACCAATATGTTTGAATTCTGTGAAGGTCTGTGCCTGGCTGCACCCTTGTGAACAGGTTTCATGAATAAACATTGACACTACTAATAAAGTCAGTTATTTATTGAAATCTGTGAAAAGTAACAAACACTGGAAGACCCCTTTCAAATTTTCTGCAAACACTGGGAAGCAACTCAAGTTGGAGACGTACAGTGATCTAAGGAAAAAGTACAAAAAGGTGTCATCTGATGATGCTATGCCTCATTGGGTGTTATCTGATGATGCTATGCCTCATTTGGTGTCATCTGATGATGCTATGCCTCATTGGGTGCATCTATAAACGTCATCAGCTGAAATGTGCACTCATGCATATTAGAGAGACAACTGCAAAAAAGCTGGTGTGAGATTATCTTGTGAAATTGGAGTGTGTTGTCGCATATTATCATGTTCTTTGTGGCTCCATAGTAAGTGGGTGAATCAAAGTTTAACTTGTTCTACCATCTGTTAGTCAGTGGAACAAATGTAAAAATACAAATTGTTCACTTTTTAAGAAGTAAAGGTCTCATCAATCCTGCAATTTGTGCAATACCACTGATGCACCTTCCTTCATCTTCAGACCAGCCTCACCAGATAGCAGTGCAACAGCAACAAATTTTGACAGTGCCAGATGAAGTCATGTCTTGCATAATTTCAGGGACAGATTCCAAAGATAGTTATGTAATGTGCATTTCAAAATGAGTGCTCAGTTTGATAATACCATTTAAAATGGCAAACAGAAAACTGTGGGAAACATCCACAGAGTGAAATTTTGTTTGGAGTACTGAAGGACAGAGAATTGTAGGTTTCATCATTCCTGCAAGCTGTGCACCACCACTGATGAACCTTCTTTCATATTCAGACCAGCCTCACCAGACAGCAGTGCAACAGCAACAAATCTTGCCAGAGCCAGATGAAGTCATGACTTGAATAATTTCAGTGACAGATTCCAAAGATAGAAATGTGCATTTCCAGAGGGGTGCTCAGTTTGAGAATACCACTGATAAACCTTCTTTCATCTTCAGACCAGCCTCACCAGATAGCAGTGCAACAGCAACAAATCTTGCCAGTGCCAGATGAAGTCACGACTTGAATAATTTCAGGGACAGATTCCAAAGATAGAAATGTGCATTTCCAAAGGGTTGCTCAGTTTGAGAATACCATTTAAGATGGCAAATAGAAAACTGTGGGAACCATCACAGAGTGAAATTGTTTGTTTGGAGTACTGAAAGACAGAGAATTGTAGGTCTCATAATTCCTGCAACCATCCACAGAGTGACAGTGTTTGCTTGGAGTACTGAAGGACAGAGAATTGTTGGTCTCATCATTCCTGCAAGCTGTGCGTCATCACTGATAAACCTTCGTTCGTCTTCAGACCAGCCTCACCAGATAGCAGTGCAGCAGCAACAAATCTTACCAGTGCCAGATGTAGTCACGACTTGAATAATTTCAGGGACAGATTCCAAAGATAGTTATGTAATGTGCATTCCCAAATGGGTGCTCAGTTTGATAATACCATTTAAGATGGCAAATAGAAAACTGTGGAAACCATCCACAGAGTGAAATTGTTTGTTTGGAGTACTGAAGGATAGAGAATTGTAGGTCTCATCATTCCTGCAAGCTGCGCATCACCACTGATAAACCTTCTTTCATCTTCAGACCAGCCTCACCAAATAGCAGTGCAACAGCAACAAATGTGGCAACAGCTTCATCTGCAAAGTAGTCAGCATTTCATCGATGCTACAGAGTGACAAAAAGCAGAGGTCCAATACCCCAGTAGTGGCGACATACCTACTGCAATGGAATTGGAAACAGATGAATACATGAGCACTTTGGACGACATATGGACATTAAGGACATGACGGAAGACATGGACATCTGTAAGAAACCAGCAAAATCAAGAGGTATAATCTCATATAAATGGAAGGGTTCTGTACCTGTTAATTTTTTTTCAAATAAACTAAGATGTTAGAGTTAACTGTTATTTTAAGAATTAGAATTTGAATTTTAGGGCAAATATTAGGCATTTACTACATTTATTCATTGTTCAAATTCACCTAAAATACAGCCAGAGTGTCGACTCGAAACAGTTAACTGTATGATATATTTTATATGTGGCCCCAAGACAAATTCTGTTGACTCAATGTGGCCCCGGCAAGTGAAAAGGTTTGACACCCCTGATATAGAGAGTTGCAATTCGGCTTTCTACGTAGATGATGTGTCAGTAATTGGTGAAAGAGTTGATGCAGTAACTTTGTTGGCAAAGAATGAAATGCTTTGTACTGTCCGGATCAATGATAAATCCACCAAGCTCAAAGGAGACATTGGGTCAAAGTGTAATGTTATGTCAGCAGACACTTTTGCTAAGGTGAGACAACTTAATGTGGCCAGTTGTGCAAGACTTGTTGCTTGTAGAGGTGAAGAAATTCAAACCGAAGGTTCAGTAGTGCTTTCGTGTTATTTGGCTAGGAACTGCTACACCTGAAGTGCATACTTATTTTCCTTACAGAGATGAAAAGTTGATGGACGACGGCATTATTTTCAAAAGTCCTAAAATTGTTGTTCCTGCTTCCTCACAATGTGAATACATCTAGATTTTGCAGCGTGGTCACCCATATACCGAATCTACAAAAAAAAGGGTGAGAAGACTAGTATTTTGGCCTTCTCTAGCAAAGGGCATTGATAAAGTACTTACTTCTTGTTCAGTATGCAATAGTACTAAACCAAATTTGCGAAAAGAACCATTTCAGCTAAGTCAAGTTCCTGAACTGCCTTGGTAAACAGTAGCCACTGATATATTTGAGTGGAACAATCAGCATTACTTAGTGTTGGTAGATTCATATTCGAACTGGTTTGAGGTCGATTTACTACCTAACATCCACTGCTGTTATCAACAAGTTGAAACATCATTTCTCAGTCCATGGTTGTCAGAAATAACTTTGTTTGGACTTTGGTGCCCAATTTACCAGTCAGTTGTTTCAGAAATTTGCAAAAGAATGGGACTTTGTACATGTTACTAATAGCCCAGAATATCTACAGTCAAATGGACTAGCTGAACGTGCAGTACAGAGTGCAAAGAAATTACTAGAGAAGTCAAAGTGTGACAATACTGACATCTTTTTGAATTTACTCAATCTCAGAAACATACCCTGTGACGATATACTTGGCTCGCCTGCTCAGAGACTTCTATACAGGTAAACCAGAACAACATTGTTCATCAGTTCCAGTTTCTTGAAGCCTAAAGCAAAGAGCAACAGAACAATCAGAGCCCAACTATACAGAAAGCATTCTATCCAGAAGTCCAGCTATGATAAATCAAGCAGATTTCTTCGTCCATTGAAAGAAGGAGAGGCAGTGAGGATACAAACGGCAAAAGGTTTCGACAAGATTGGTCAAGTAGCAGGTATAAGTGCCGAGCCGAGATCCTACTCCATAGAATCTGAGGGTGTGGAGTACAGAAGAAATCGCAGACATCTTCCTGTATCAGAATCGATATCACAACATTGTTCCTGTGATACAGACTCTAGATCTCAATCCAGACAATGTTGCTGTTGTAGAACGTGCATTCTCGATGATGTTCCCGATGTCCCCAAGGTTGAACATTCAGCAGAGGCAGTCCCAGTTGCTAGACCTAATTCTAATTTCTATGTCACACAATCTGGTCGTACTTCCAAACCTAGTGTGAAATATACAGCAACCTGCACATAACTGTCTATATGTACTTAGTTTTGTAAAATTGCATGACAAAGAATTATTTGTATTAATTGCATGTCAACTGATGTCAATATTGCACGACTATTTCTCAAAGAGGGAGGATGTAGAATAGAGTGTGTGTGTGTTGTATCTTTAAGAAGCGTTTCAAGGTCTCCATGTACATATAAACAGCAAGCACATGCTGTGCTCAGTGCCATTTTGAGAGTACAGCCAGACAGTGAGAATGTATGAGTGTGATACCTAGTTCGTTTATACGTTTATCTAAGTTAAAGTTATTAAGTCTCATTCCTGATGTGTTTGTAAATAATAAAGCTGCTTGAACAGATCCCATGAATGTTTGTCAATTTTATCCTGACTGGACGAGTGACACCAGGGATAAAACTTCAAAGGGGGATATTCCAGGGTGACTCTTTGTCACCGCTGCTATTCTGTCTTGCCCTTAACCCGTTAAACTGTCTACTTAACAGCTTAGGTCATGGCTATAACTTGGCTCCTAGAAAACAACAAATTGTAAAGACTTCTCATCTTCTCTTTGTCAATGATTTAAAACTGTATAGCTCATCAGATGAGGAACTGAAAGCACAGCTGAAAGTTGTCAAAACTTTTTCAGATGATATAAGAATGTCATTTGGTCTTGATAAATGTGCAAAAGCAACCTTTAAAGCAGGAAAACTGCAGCACCAAAAAACATCAGTTTGAGACAAGAATGTGATATAAAAGATCTTGAGCAAGAGTGATTGCTATTATTTGGGAATTGATGAAGGATCAACAATAAAATATGAACAAATGCAAATAAAACTTAGTAAGGAATACTTTAGAAGACTTAAATTAATCCTGAAAACATCTAGGAATAAAATTCAAGCTATAAACCAATTTGCTCTTCCTGTCATAACTTACAGTTTTGGAGTGATTGACTGGGCCCAAAACATGTTGGATAGACTAGACAGGAAAACAAGAAAGATGGTTCATGCTCAGCAAATAATTTATAAAAATCAGTGCATAACAAGATCATATAGTCCCCATACTGAAGGCGGGATGGGCCTCCTTGAAATTGATTACATGTATAGATCTGCAATTGTGGGACTGCACACATATCTGATGACCTCACAAGACCCAGACATTGTGAAAGTTTTGAAACATGCCCCATAGTGCCTTTTTTAGGCAAGGCTCAAAAGACAAACCCACCGCCGTAAATAGCACAAGTAACAAAAAACTGAGGGTAATGCTACTCAATGCCAGAAGTGTAAACCTCAAAATGCGCGCACTCGAGGCACTCCTCACTATAGAGAAAATCAATATATGTGCAGTAACAGAAACCTGGTTTAAGGCTCCAGAGAGCACCCTAGCACTACCAGGCTACAACTCATACCATACATTTTGGCCACAGTACCCAAACCGAAATACAAAAGGCGGGGCGTATCCATATTCATCAAGGATACCCACACCTCCAGGTTAGTGGCACAGCACGATGCTTCAGAGATCATCCACGTGCAACTAACAACGGGCAAAACTGCAATTCAAATTGTAGCTTGCTGCAGATCACCCACCATGTCCCAGGACCCCCATTCCACATTTCTGGAAACACTGGGAAACATAAAGGTCCTACCAAACACCCTAATATTGGGTGATTTCAATTACCCAAACATTAACTGGGAGAACTACTCAAGTACTAACTCCCTTGCCCAACATTTCCTAAAATTTATAAACTCAAACGTCCTGGTTCAACTGGTCAACACTCCCACCAAAGAGGTGACAACATATTGGACCTGGTCATCACCAACATGGGCGACCGGTATTCCACACCGGAGGTCAACCCCTCACTGGTCAGATCTGACCATAAACAAATCACTTTGGATATCCACATTCCGCCCCCACCCCCGGACAAGGAAACCACCATGAAAAACTTTTAAAAGCAAACTTCACGTTACTTAAGACCGAGGTGGAAAGTTTCAAAGCCCCCATGCTGAAGGATAACGCTGTCCAAGCTGCAAAATCCTTTACTACTGCATTCTACGGGCACCTACAAGAATGCATGGATCATGCCATTCCAAGCAAAACCAAGAAGCACACCTCCGAGAAAAGGAAACTAGTCTGGTGGACCCCTGCCATAAACAAGCTACACAATAGAAGGAGGAAGCTAGTACAGAAAAGAGTAAAATCCCAAGAAGGGAAGACATCCCTGATCAGTATCAGCAAGAAATTACGATCCCTCATAAAATCATCCAAGGCGAGCTTTGAAAGAAAAATTGCCAAGGGCTCCAAAGATAACCACAAGGCATTCTTTAGCTATGTCAATAATCTAAGTGGCAATGCTCAGATCTGCTCAGAGTTAGTGCAGAGTGGCATAAAATACACTGAACCGACTGATACCAGAAGAATGTAGAGTCCCTGAAATCAAAGACACTCTGGTTAAAACAGCCCTCTCCAAAGCCAAAAACACAGCATCAATGGGTCCGGACGGTGTCCCAGGCTGTGTCCTACACGATCTCAAAGACGAACTAACCCCTCACCTAAACACACTGTTCAAACTCAGCCTCTTCACAGGCTACGTACCCATAGAGTGGCGCACAGCAATGGTTATTCTGCTCTACAAAGGTGGAGCCACAACAGACCCCAGGAACTATCACCCTATAAGCCTGACTAGCTTGGTCTGCAAGGCTATGGAGCGCATCATCATGGAACTCATTAACAGAGACATTGGGCACCTCCAAGCACTGGACCCTACCCAGTTTGGCTTTATTAAGGGCAGATCCTGCCTCCTAAACCTGGTGGACTTCTTTGAGACAGTTACCAAGGCTATAGATGAGGGAAAGGTGGTACACACAGCCTACCTAGGCCTTCAACACCATTCCCCATTCTGGTATTATAGACAAGCTCATCAGCCTGAACATAAACCCCTACATCACAAGATGGGTTGCCAACTGGTTCATGGACAGAACCCACATGGTGGGAGTTGTGGGAGCTAGGTCCAACTCTAAACCAGTTACAAATGGCATTCCCCAGGGCTCAGCCCTAGGACCACTCCTGTTTGGCATATACTTCTCAGAGGTACAGGCAAGCACAGGAGGACTATGGCTGACCAAGTTCACAGACAACTGCAAACTAGAGGCTATAATTGCCTCTCCGGCTGACACAGACATCCTCCAAAATGGTCTCACTGAGATGAATACCTGGTGTCAAAATCATGGCCTCAAGCTAAATGCCAAAAAGTGCATAGTCATCCCCTTTGGAAAAAACAAAGTACCCACAAACTACCACTGCGGTGGTGGTGCTGCGGTAGCGTTGTCGCCTCACAGTAAGATGTTGTCCTGTTCAATTCTCAGGTACAGCGTCTTCTGTGTGGAGACATGGGTGAATGGCGTACCTTCGTTGAAGGTTGTGCATCAGAGCTGGCAACTCGGCATGTAAAAATCTACTGCCAATCATTAGCAGACCGGAGTTCCGCTGTGGCGACCCCTAACTGGGAAAAGCCGAAACACACAACAACAACCCACAAACTACCACATAGGTGGTAGTCCCTAAATATGGAAGACGTAATAAGGGATCTGGGGATAATCACATTGCCAAAGTGGTTAGAAAATCCTTCTACGTGGCCCACATAATCACAAAAGGGTTCGCATCCAGATCAAAAGAGGTCATTGTGCCCCTGTACTCATCACTCATCAGACCCATCATAGAGTACAACGCCCCATTTGGGATGTACCTTACAAAACACCTGCAACAGCTGGAAAGACCACAGAAGTACCTCACCAGGAGGATCACTGGCCTCAAACAGATGCCCTATGCAGCTCGACTGAAGAAACTCCAGCTGTACTCAGTTGCATACTGCCTACTCAGAGGTGATCTCTGCCTGACATACAAGGCCATGTCCAACCCAGAATTGATGGACATGCTCCACCTAAAGAAAACCCTATCCCCTCAAGCCACACGCTCCAGGGATCTAAACCTCACCACAACAATAAATAGGACGTGCTGGAGGGATAGATTCCTGTCCCAGAGACTTCCCATGCTTTGGAATAAGATTCCCATCTACATTAGGCAGAGCTCCTTGCTAACACACTTCAAAAGAAACCTTGACAAGTGGATGGGAAACAGAAAGTTTACCCCGGGGATCACTTCAGTGGCTCTGCTGGACAGAGGCACAGGGAACTAATCTAAGGGGGCAGCGAAAGCCAACACATTCTGGCTAGGCTTATAAATGCCTTCGGGCAGATAGCCTAGTACCTACCTATGAACCTATGAGAAGACTAAATCTAAGATGACTTCCCTGCTTAGTCTAGCAGAAGTATATTGCAGTCAAGCAGGAATGGAAATTAAACCAGAAGTAGATAAAAATCAGGCAGCAACTGAATGTGTCAAAAAACAAAAGAAAGAACATAAGGTGAAGGATCAGATGAGAAGGCAAGAAATGTGGAAAATGCATAAATATAGTTGCAAATATAGAAAACTTCTGGAGGAACCTCATGTTGATCAGGATCGAATGCAGGAATGGTTAGACAAATTCAAACCAAAAGATGAAAGGAAGGTTAATATCGGCAGCCCAAGATAGTGGGCTATTTACACATTGGTTTACAAAGTCCACTGAACATGTGGGAGAAAAAGACAAATGTAGGTTTTGTAAAAACAGAATTGGAAACAGTCGCACACCTTGTTGCTGGTTGTGACATACTAATGGCAAAAGGACTGTATACTGAAAAGCATAATAATGTGGCAAGATTGTTGCACTGGGGATTGTGCAAACATTATAATATTGAAGTGGCTGAAAAACACTGGAAACGAGCCACAAAGCATCACAGAAAATGATGAAGTCTACATCATGTAGGATCACTCATTACCAACAATTCAAAAGATAGATGCAAGAAAACCAAATATAGTGGTCCCATGAAAAGGAGACAGAAGTAGCACTGATCATTGAAATCGCTACTCCCAGTGACTACAGTGTCTTGCATACAGATAAGTACAAAGTCACAAAATATCATGATCTGTAGGCAGAAACTACAGAAATGTGGAAGGAAGATACCCAGACAGTTCCAATAGTAGTAGGAGCAACGGGTCTTATAAAAAAAGAGTCTACAATGGTATTTAGATATGTTACCAATACATGGAACTACATACAAATTGCAGAAGGAGTCATTACTGGGCACACTGTGGGAGCTGCGAACAGCACTTTTGGCTGACATCAAAGACTGAAACAATACTAATTTCATGAACTTTAATCGTAGTTTCACTTAGGAATGGGGTCTATTCCTACCATGATATTAGAAACCCCAAAGACTTGGAGAAATTAAAAAAGAAAGAAAGCAGATTTAATCAATTCTGTAATTTTAGGTAAAATAGCATATTTGGCAAATATATTCATGATTCCATTAGTGTGTGAAAAAGACTTAATGAACACGATTTTTACATTTATATGGGATCTAAACCGAATCCTGTTAAAAGAGACATTCTTTATGTTGACAATAAAGAAAGAGGGTTGAG
This sequence comes from Protopterus annectens, assembly GCF_019279795.1. Lineage (NCBI taxonomy): Eukaryota > Metazoa > Chordata > Ceratodontiformes > Protopteridae > Protopterus > Protopterus annectens. Next base: position 1,687,648,573 of record NC_056725.1, on the reverse strand, counting down.
TTTAATACAGCCAATTGTGTACATATCCTCATTAAACTTATACAAAGTATTAATAGGAATGCAAGAAAAAGGAAAATTGTTAATAAGGATTATACAGAAGAAACATAAATCAATTTGGGAAAAACTTAAATATTTAAAAAGAAGCAAAGATATTTTTTGTACGGAGATAAAGTTATAGCAAAAGAAAATACTGTTATGGAAGACTGATTTATTAGATATCGAAAAAAAAAAAAAACAGAAAAACAAGGTATGAGAATATAATGAAAAAGTTATATTATGTTTATCCTTGGGAGCATACAGGTGATAAAAAAGTTAAAGCAGCATGTGGAATGCACAAATCTTTTTAAGGAGATTGTTGATAAATAAGCTCACTGTTAAAGCAAACATGCCATACAAAACAGAATTTTTAGAATTTGCATATACTGTGGAGAGTTAGAGACAACCGAACATGCTTTCATATAATGTAAAAGGGTATATCAGTTGTGGAAAGAAATATATGATTAAGGATATTTAAAAGAAATGAAAAACGTTGAGCATATAAATATAGACATGATTGAGTATGGACATTATGAAAATGTGAAACAAAATGACATAGATTGGATAAAAAATAGTTTTGTATAATATGGATCATATGGAATGAAAGAATTAATGAGATAAAGTACAACAGGAAATGGATATTGTCAGAAATTTTGAAAAAAAGTAAGATTTTGGTTGTGGAAAATGAGTGGGGGTTGCAAGTATGAAAAAGCTTGAGTATTGCAAATATGTTGTGAAAATTGTATATAGAATATGTACATATGCTGCATTTGTGAATTTTAATAAAGGACCCCTACTCTTTTCAAGAGGTACTGTGGGATCTTTTACATCCATCTGAGCTACCACCAACTCAAGCAGAAGGGGCCTCAGTTTAACATCTCATCCAAAGGATGGCACACTCAGGGATGCAGGACCTTACTTTATGCTGCACTGCAGCTACTGCTACTACTTGATGTGGGAATAGAACTCACAGCCTTCTGCACCAAAGTTGAGAATGCTACCTGTAGCACCACTGACACTGATACTGCTAACCCTTTACATTTTTTTTCTTTCTATTCACTTAGAAAAGTGCTCAGTTATTTTCCTTATGAACTCTAGGAAAAAAATGTCAATACATTTTTCTGTCTTTGACTTATATTCTTTCCAATTTCTGCAACAAAATCTAAGGAGTCATTTGCTGTGGCACATAGAAACCATGGCAAATCTAGTAAAAAAGTAAGAATTTCTTAGCTTCATCAGTAGTTCCTATGTTGTTTGAGCCTACAAAGATCTGAGTAAGTGTGTATTCATGGGGACAATTTTTTTTGTCTCAAGAAGACTTTAAGAAGGCAGAGTACTAGCATCTCACTGTCTGCACTTCTCTGGGTCAAACATTTGTAATGAGATCAACAATAACATGTAGAAGGCAGTCAGACAAACTGCTGAAGAAGATAGCAAAATATTCAATGTGATCCTGACACGGAATGTACTTAGAAAGGTGAATGGCAGAGAAATGTCATATAAAGGGAGAAAAGAAGCTGAGAAATGTTTAGTTATATGCACCTTGGTAAAGAGCACTTTGTAGCAAAGAAAAATACTTCAGGATCTTTTAACCCCCCCATGTAGAAAAAGAGTGCTGAACAGTACATTACACAGAAGGTTTATGGCAATATGCATATGAGGGTAAATAAAGGCAAGCTGCCTGAAGATGAGTTTGTTAATGCCATGCTACAATCCTTCTCAAGAAACTACTATACTAGAATATAAATGGACTGATTATAAGCAGACCACTAGCCTATAAATTAACTGATTATTTCTGTCTCTACTGAGTTTCCCAGCCAAGTCTATGTCATCATAAAGTAAACAAAGAAGTCATGTTCATACATGAACCATATCTCAAATGCTTATTTTGCAACAAAGAAATTGCAAACAATTCTACCACATTAAGCTGTGGTCTTTCACACAATATCTTAAATATGCACTATTGACTTATTTACTAATTTATTCAATGTGCAGTTAGTTAAATTACTTAATAATAACATACACACACACACACACACACACACACACACATGCCGCCACATCCCCCTAAACGTGTACATTTACATATGTGTGTTGTGTGTGAATATATATATACATGTAAAGGTGTATGTGCGTTTGTGTTTATCTATATACATATATATATATATATATATATATATATATATATATATATGTATATATATATATATATATATATATATATATATATATATATATATATATATATATTATACATTCCTCTTCTAAACCCAACTACCTGGTAACCTAAATTATCTTTCACATTTTGGATACTTTGCAAATGGCTGCCCTGCCCTAATCTTGATTGTTTTTCCTGTTTCCTTAATCAAACTAATTTAAGTAACTTTAGTGTTTGCTTCTATGACTCAACAAATCCAATAAATATGGTTTTCCTATATTGTAAATTCAAAACTTAAAGGCAATTTAGGCTGTTTAGTTTTGCTTGTTACCAATATCAATTAAACTAACTTTATACAGTTTGATTTTTGAAATTACTGATAACTGTTTCTCATTCTACTAACACATATTAATATATGTTGTAATATTTACGTTATACAGTTTGCTGCTGGCCCAGGTTATTCCTGAACAGGGGCCTTTGAACCACATTGACCTTCCTGGTTAAAAAATGAGTACACAACAATGAAAAAAGTAAGTAAATAAACACACACTGATACACATATCCAGACGACTACAATGCCATCGGACCCTTAATCTATGGTCATTAAACATACTTAAAAGAATGCAGTCTTGGCCAATTTTGCTTGATTACACAATGACTTAGCTAAATAATGATTTTAAGTATACACTGCAGAAACTATGCACACATTTTGAGACTACTGAAAACATGACTGATGAAAAAGGGCATACAGTAGACTTTGAAATATAACACTCAGCTATAATAAGGCTAAATAAAGAGGCTGATCTGAGCTACAGGCTTGGCTGTGCCTGAGTAAAACAAATTCTCAGGTTACTTGGTTATCTTTGAATGTTTTAAGGTTGCTGACAGAAGTGTAATTAAAACATCCATATGTTATTAACTGATTTGAATGAACTAATTATACCATGGACTATTTAACTAGAAGTCTATGGACTTGAAGCATTAGAATTATTCAAGCTTTGATTGCTTTCAGTCTAACTCACTGTGAAGTACAGCTTTCGTCTAAGCATCTGTGAAACTCTGTGGCACACAATTGTGTCAGCAGATGTCCATTTCTGTATCAGATGGCCTACCATCACTACAAGAGTACTGTATGCCTGGGGGCATTTCTCTTAGTGGAAAGGCCAGCCACAGGTTGCCCTCTATGATCTACAAAGCTCACAACTCTTACCTACACCTACTTCAGGTGCTTACCTTCCAAACAAATACCCACTTCATGGGAGACTTTACCTACCCATCTATAGACTGGGAACTTACACTGCCTCTAACTCACAGGCACATTTCCTGGACTTTTATCAACACAAGCACCCTGGACCAGACAGGGTGCACTGCAGCCATAGGATCAAACATATTGAACCTAGTATTCACTGTGACATCCCCCTCTGGGTCAGTAGTCAAGAAGCCTCAATCCTCACCAGTGACAGATTCCCTCAAGACACCAACATCCAACAAGTGGGTCTAACACAAATGACTGGTGTCAAAGCCAGTGTTAAAACTGAATGCAAAGAAATGCATTATAGTGCCCTTTGGGAAATCGTCCACCCAAGCTAATTATTTAATTGATAAAATACCCTTAAGAACTGACCTGATAGTTAGGGATCTAGGAACATATGTAGACAGTAATCTGGCATTCAACCAGCACATAACCAGGACAGTAAGAACATCATTCTATGTCACCCAACTCATAAGCAAGGGTATGACATCCAGTTCTAAGGAAGTAATAATACCACTCAACTCAGCCATTATCAGACCCATCATTAAATACAATGCTCCCTTTCCCACGTAATTAACCAGACACTTGCAACAGCTGGATGCCTTCAAAGGTTCCTCACCAGGAGAATCCAAGGTATGAATACCCTGTTCTATACATACTGCCTTAAGGTCCCATCTCTGTACTCAGTCTCCTACAGTTTACTGAGAGGTGATCTATGCCTAGTATATAAGGCATCCTCAGATCCAGCTCTGATGGATCTCTTGCAAATCCACAAAAAAAAAAAAAAAAAATAGCACAAGAAACACTAGATCCAAGGACCTGAACTTTGCCTGTGACATAAATAGAACCTGCTGGAGGGACAGATACATGTCTCAAAGGATCCCTCCTCTATGGAATAAGTTCCCCATCTACGTGAAGCAGAGTTCATCCCCGATCCTATTCAAAAGAAACCTTGATCATTGGATGGCTAATCACAAATTCGGCACCAGTCTGACCCCCATGACTCTGATGGGCACAGGTCGAAAGTAAGTAAATTAATCCCCAACTAAGATGCCCCCCATAACCCTTAGCTACCTTTTTACTAACACACCCCATGATATAGGCATCCAAAGAACACTGGGACAAAACTGGGTTGGGTTGCACGGCAGGGCTTGTAAAGACCCTGGTGGTCGTTAGCCTAGTATGAACCTATGACAATGTGATGCCAGAGGTAGAAATTAAGTCTGTTATAAGCATATCCATAAATGCCCATCCAATAATGGCACAAAGCTGGCTGCAGTATTTAAGACTTACATTACACAGCAGCCTTAGATATTGTGAGATGAACCATAATTGTTGTCTGACAAGATAATGGGAAATAAACAGAAATACACAACATGTCACTTTCATCGATAAGTTACCTTGGAGTCATCACCATATATAATAAACATTCTTAAGCACCTTGTAAAATATTCACTTTGCACAGTCCTGCTCCAATAGACCCCATATGCCACCCAATGAAGCATACAGGTAGCAATGCCTCCATGCACAAACCATTTTCTCAGCCAGTAACAACAACAGAATGTTCCTGTTCTCATGTGAAAGGAACTATTAGGCAAAGATGTCTAACAATTCAGTGATGTTGTTGTGAAACAACACAAGACCATTCCTCATAGTAGGTTCAGCTAACAGTAAAACTTCTGTAGGCATCTCCTGTTTCATGTCACTATCCCACTTCTAATTATGTAGGATGAATACCTGGCCATAAATATATATTCACATTTGACAGAAAAGTGGCACTTTGGCAAACGTTTCCCCTTTTAAAAGGTATATGCAAAGGATGTGGTCTGTCTTATCAAATGACTCAGCAAAACTCATTCAACTAAGAATAAAAGACTGAAGAAACAGTGGAATGACATTTGTTTCACATAAAAGCAAGGCATTCATATCATCCATAAGAGCAGCTGACCCCTACTTTCCCTCAGGGTAAAACATTAGCAAATTTTAGTTTATTAGTCTGGATCTGGACTAAATGGGTTTCACTGAGCCAGTCCTCATCAAAATGTGGTATAACTGTCAGGGCATTCAGAACACATACCACACAGCAAATACTTTAACAATTAAAACACATACTGCCAAGAGGTAGTCGCAGTATCCAGTACTGTGCTCAGCATTTTCTGCAAATCAGTAATTGGAATCTATAATCACATGCAGCTGCCTACAGCACAGAAAATATATTAACCAAGTCATTTATTTGAAATGATGCAGTAACCCTGACTCAAACTGGTTGTATGAAAAAAGTGAGATTTGTGAGGGACTGGATATCTGAAAGAAGATCATCACATAGCTTCACATATTCATGATCAACAGCTTCCCATTACTGCTACTAGCATAAGCTTTAGGTTTAGTAATAGAAGGGTCGTCTGCGGTGATAATTCCTGCAAAATGTATGCCACTTGTTTTATGCAGTTTAACACCTGTGAAACCTATGCAATAAGTAGCCGGTAATTCACCTCTGCATATACTGGAAATGAACAGCAGTGATGTCTAATTCATCTGATCAAGAACAGTTGTGTCTAAATTTGAAGACCCAAGTATGAATAAAACTACACAAGCCAAAATGTCCAATAGGATGAGCATTAATAGGAAACAATGAATCATAAGTGAAGGACCTCTTTAACCCAGGAAGATCCATTATTTCACAGTTATGCTGGCCATAAAGGGCAATGTGCTTAGAAAATGGTGAAGCTATTTTGATTTATAAAAGAATAAATACATTTTGTTTATAATATTTGGTCTATTTGTATATAGTAACATAAGACACAATGCTTTTAGGTGATATGGAAGGCTTTACTGAACTGCTCTTTGTGCATGACATTTTAAAAATTGCCGGTAATTTATTTATTGCAAATTATATATTTATTGTAAATATATATATACATGTATATTAAAATGTTTTGTTCCTATTTACTCAAAATGCACTGTTCTGCTAGACAGTGATAAAAAGTTTATGCTTTTTCCCACTGTAATTTTTTTTTTTTGCAGACTGATGTTAATCACCTACAGTCAGGTGCAAAACCAAATACAGCTTCCACAATCCCCTGCTTTCTAGATTCACAAAACAATATAAGAGTGGAAGAAAGTTACTGCAAAGGCTACATTAAAAATGAGAAGTTGTCTGAGACAACCATCATACCAATGAGAGTGACTTACCTTTTTCCCTCTTTTTCATTTTATTGTAATGTTTAGGGCTTTTGAATGCTAGAACTAACGTACTCGCCTAGTACTTACCAACATGGGAGAGCGTTGCACCCCCCCCCCCCACCGAGTCACGTCCTCTTTGGTGAAGTCGGACCACAAAACTGGACCCAATTCTTAAGTCAGGGTACAGTCAATCATTACTGCAGTCTTTGAGTACTCTTCTCAGCATCTACAATGTACCCAGAACCGCTTCTTTCTGAAGTTCATATGTGGTTATCTGCACTGGCAGCATATTTAAGTATGCTTAGATTTTTTTAGTAGTACAACTGTTCCTACTACTCTCTGTCTGCATGTTCTGGTGTTTTATATCTTTATGTCTACAAGTATTCAAGACACTGTAGTTGCTAGATATTGCTATTTCAAGAAATAATACTGCTTTGTCAAGGACTACAGCCTGTGAATTGTACCTCATAGTCTTGTTGTGGGGGCTTCTGTGGCTACAGTCCATACTAGCAACCATAAATGGGATAAGGTTCTCCTTGACTCCTGTTCAAAGGAAAGCCTTTGTCAGTGGTGTTGTACACTCTTCAGTGTCAGTCATTTCTGCCACTGTAAAGGGGCCAGGACAGTGGGGAGTTGGACAGAATGACCTATTTGCCTCTGAAAATAAAATGCCCACGCCCCTTCTTCAGCAGAAGGGAGATTACCACAGATGGATACTGTCTTCCATGTTAAGACAGAATCCTGGATATTGTCTTCCATGTTAAGACAGAATCCTGCAAGCATTCCTGCTATCCCATTGATTTTATCCCTCTTCACAAAGATCGGGAAAGAAACACCAACAACAATTGTCATCTTCCCCGGTGACTTACAAGGGCATGGCTTCAGGTTCTAAGCTCCATGGTGATACAGGAAACTGTACTGCTCCAAGACAAGGATGTCAGACATAGCTGCAGTGACAATGGATTCAGCCTCAGGACCCTAACCCAGATGTAAACATCATTATTCCACCTGATTTACTGCTCACAAACTCAAAGATTACTGAGGCTGCTAGGAAACACTCCACTTGACAGACTTTTGAATAAAAACAGTGTTACAGTTAGCTACAGAATTACCCTGTATCACTTCAGGTGGTCAGCCTGTGCTCAAAGCTCACTCAACTAGATGAGTGGCTGACTCCAGTCCTTGTTTCACACATTTTTCCATTACACACACATGTGTCATGGTCACCTGGTCTCTTGTGCACACCTTTACCAAGGATTACTGTTTTAATCATGACTAGGTTTGGCAGACAACTTTTTGGAGTTATTACCTCAGGAATCGGTTATCTGATTTCTGTGCTTGTGCAGTCCTCTGTCTCCTTTCACACTGGTGGTACCTAGATGGAGAGGACCCTTGATATTGTCTGTAAAGGATACACTCTAACCATACAATTTGCTCTGTTTAGCATCACTTCTTGACGGATCAAAAATACTCTTCCTCTGTACCCCTGTGGAAGGGTGTCCACTCTGCCAACCTAACATGGTGAAGTTCCCTGTAAGTCAGGCTTATATTCTTTGTTTTATAATGTAAGTACAAACAGTTCATTGTGTTTTTTGATTTGCAGGAAGGTGTGCACTATTACCATGGAGGTGAACTAGTGGGCTTGAGGGACACATGCACTTATGAAGTCAGCATCTTGCATCCTGATGTGCCCTGGTACAGGCCTATGTCCCTGAGCATGTGATTTAACAGAAAATGTGCCAAACTGTGACTGATGGAGAAGATATGCACAAAAGAGGATCTTCTTGTTGAGCACATGACTACATCCTTTCTATCATTGTATATAATTCCTTTAACTATAAAGCAAGTACCCAGATTGTCTATACACAGAAGCTAATTTCATTATTTTTCTTAATGGGACATATTCAATTTTAATACAAGTATCCCCACAATGAACCTGAACCACTTTTTGTCAGGGTACATTTGTAATGCTTGACTGTAATTAAAAGAAAGAAATTCTGCACATAATTACGTATTTCAACTTCTTTCATGTATACGTGCTGTCCCTGATAATCTAGTTTAAAAAACACTTAAATGTGAACAAATGGCCACTACAGCAGATCAATTTATTTCATATACAGATTGATTTTGCCTCCAAAATAGGCACTTTTTGACTGAGTACATATTCAATGTTTTACTGAAATTAAGTGAAAGAAATTATTTTCATCATGTTCCATATGCACACACACACAAATAATTTAACATCCCAGATGAATGTCAATTTAACTATGACCAAGGGACATCTGTGATCAGTCACCTCACCCAACTACTACTATTCAAACAAACCCTTCTTACTTACCAGACTATGCCTACACCTATGCATTTATGTATAAAAAAAACAACAAATAATAATTGTAAAGAAATGTGTAAAATATTACAATCTTCAGCTTCAGCCTTCCTGGTTATACCCTCCAAAGTCATTCATATATTGACATCCTCTTAAAAGTGAATACCGGACAGGCAGTTTATGATGATACTTCAGTTCAAGGACATCAACTCCATGTTTTGCTTCTACATAATTTCATACATTTTCCCTTCTTTCAAAACAGCATTGTTTTAATTCAGATCTCCACAGTAACAGAGTCAAGTTTAAACATTTGGTAAGCTTTTTCAGTAATTTCTTGTTTACATGCTACCCTTTTCATTTGACCCACCATCTTTTCTATGGTAGGTATTATTAACATACTACTTTTAAACACTTAATGCCAGACACTGACATATTCCTGGAGATTCAGAAATGTTATCGATTACACCCAAGCCAACTCTATTTATACTGCATGCTCGACAAGCCCCATCGCTTACTACCTGTGCATGTGGCCATGCCGCTGTGTATAATGAACAGCTCCTCACTGTGGCTGCAGCACAGATTCGTGGCCAGATTGTGTTACATCTCCTTGTAGTCAGCTTATCATACGTACAGCTGAGGTAAACATTGTATGTGCATGAGCATCTCTGGTAGTCTCTGTGAGATCACAGGCACAGATGGGAAAATGACACTGACAATGTTGATATAACGTGAAGTAACGCATAGTCATAGAAATGTTCCATGAAAGGAAAAGTATCTTTTATGGCTACAGGTGAAGTAGGGTTTTCCCCACAGAGATGGACAGAAGAATGCAAAGGAAGTTTCCCTCCAAAGCAGGGTGGCAAAACACAATGGCGAAGGTAGTATAGTAATATATGAATGTAGAATACTGTAAAATTTAGACAGCAGAGATGGGATACAGTAAAGTAACATTATGTAATGACCTGCACCAATGCTGACAACACTAGACTGTGAGCGGTGGACCTGTGTTATAATGAATGTCATCAAAAATGGAAAATATGACACCCTCAGGAGAGTCAAACTTTCAGATCAGTCTGAATGCCTGTATATCCTCAGTTCCCTAGCAAGGGAGGCCACAAAAGCAGTCAGACTAAATGGTATCATAAAACACAAATATTATGGAAATGTAGCACATTTGTAGACTGATAAGAAAAGAAACATAAACTTCAAAGGATTTAAACTATGCCTTTCCTTGTTATAGTCCCCATACCACTGCATTAGCACTGGGAGCCAATGAAGCACTCAAACTAAAGGATGGGTCATAAAATACACACAGTAGGGAAATGTAACACCTTTGCAAATGGAAAACAAACATTGTAAAACAACATACCACCCCCATGGGAATTTGAACTCTACATCCAATGCACTGACTTAGCAGAAATCATTTCATCAGTACAGTCAGCCGCTGAGGCAGTTAGAATAAAGGCATTAGCTCTACTTTACTACAGATTTGCATAGTGGTGCTCAATGCTGCTTAGCTCATTTGCACCACCAATGACAATACCTGTAGCACATGACAAGGACTGGAGTTTGTTCTTAGACCAATGTCTAAGCTGAGATATTACGAGATTTATATCTACTGTGGGTGAGTGATTCTGTGCTCCTGACATAGGGAGTTTGGTTGCTAGTCTTTATTCACCTACAGAGGAATACATATTTTTTCAGTGGGTCTATAGTACAGCTGTCAAAGTCAGCAGCAAGAAAAGGAATACAAATCTACAGCTCATAAAGGCTAAAATCAGAGTTCCAGTAATGTCACAATTACTGTGAGATCAGAGGAGGGGAGTCTAGTCCCTGATTCTAGTTCTAATGGAATACATAGTCCCTGTGATATTGCAAATAAGTAGTTCAGTTGTTTGGAAGTACCTGAATGCAGCAACTTTGCACTGACTAACTTGCTAAATATAAAGACTGGTCAGCAGCAACATACAGAAAGGCAGCTTTTTGATCAGTAACAGCAGAGTATTATTAGCTGCATGAGCAAGCTACAAGCACCTCCTTACTATACGTGTCAGGTCTCTACTGAACATATACTCTTTGCAGGATCTTCTGAACACCTGGTGCTTAGCTGAGATACTAGTCATACCCATGCAAGAGAATGTTAGATGGCTCTGGGAGACATTTTTACCATATGTAACAGGGGTACAACCAAAAGCCATTTCATGTGTTATATAAATGCATTTAAATGAGCATTAGATACAATCATTTACACAGAATTCCCAGTCAAGTGGTATTCTGGGTACCAGCAGTAAGAAACAGAGAGAAACTGAAGGAAATTCAGGAAGATCAGGTGCAGTGTCTGTTGTGTCCTTAGAGCTGAGCAAGACTACATATATACAACTACACAATACCAGAAGGAAAGGTGATGCTGCCATTCACTTACACAAGCACTGCAGATGCTAGAAGCACACACACACACACACACACACACACACACACACACACACAAACACACAAAGACATATGAGCAAATATGCACTTGTGTGGTACATTTAGTTATAACACACTTTCTCCAGTTTTTTTATATATAGCTGGAGAGGCAAGTATATGATACCTTTAAGCACTTGGTTACATCAAAAAGTACTTAAGGCTGTAAATGTATAATGAAAAAAGTAATTTATTGTTAGCAGATTTACATACTGCAATAATATTCATGGTAGTAGCAGTACTGGGTTGAGCCTCCGCTGCAACAGATCTGAGGCTTGGGTACCCACGGCACAGCTTGTTTCTTGTCTGATGCAGTCTGTCTTTTGTCAGCTGTTTGCTTGCAATAAGAAAAGTTCTCCTTCAAAAACAGACACTTGTCTATGTATGTGCATGACAATCTATAGACCTGTTCAAGTGGCCTTACTAATTTTTATCTGTCATCACCATAGTATCACAGTAACACTGCACATAGGAATTTCCCTGGAATTCTTGGTTTATTGTTTTCTGTTAAATGTTTGGTGTGGATGCCACATCAAAGATTAGACAGTTATATTAAACAAGCATGTTAAAAATGAAGAAATGCTTGGAAGATGCCTCCATCCCCATCTGCAGGTATGTGTGTTATGTCAATGCAACAAATGCCTACAGTTCACACAGTATATAGCACAAGCATGAATATCGCTTGGCGTGCTTTTCTTTATCACTGTGGATGTGATCCACTCATTCCATTCCACCTTGGAGAATGCTCCGGCATGTTTCACTTTCTATAATACAAGTTCAACCACTTGACTAGATATATATGGCACTGGGTATCCAAAAAAGACATGATGTTACAGCTCCATCCTGGCTTTTATGACTTGCACTATCCCTGTTTCTTTCATGAAGTCATATTTTGCATCTGCCTGCATCTGTGACAGTTTATTTTTTAGACTGTGGTACTACTGCCACCATCTTGTGATTGCAGAATGTGTACATGCACAGTAATGAAGCAACAGGAACGGCTTTAACAAGGACTTACCAGTAAAGGGTATGACCTCTTTGAGTTCATTTGGGTAAAGCTATTGGAGAATGCATATGTTCCTCACCGCTTCAATTTATTTCTGGCTACATGTGCTAATTGTACACAAGCATTATAACGCTATATTTGCCACCAAGGCTGTCTCTGTTATGGCAGCTCTTCTGAAGCTAGCTTCACTGTAAGGAGATTAGTTCCTACTCAACGGTGTTTCTACTATACCATAGCCAAGTACAACAGTAGCCAAGTTTTTTTTTCAATTTTTGTTGACATTTTTGTACTTCTAGCATAAAATGTCATTTTTATACTGTACTATACCTTTACACAACAGACATTTCATTTTTCCATTTTCCCAGTTGATCATTGAACCACTAATGTCTAGTGCTATAATTTTTCACTTGTTTTGAAAAAGTCACCTCTCCAGCCACTGATATTTCTGAAGTTGCATGGCAAGTTGTCTGAATTCTGGAACCTCTAGATTCAAATGTTTGAGCATAACTTTGATTGGAACTGCAGGGAAACAACATATGTGCAATATTTATTCACATCACAGCAAAAAAAAAAAAAAAAAAAAAAAAAAAAAAAAAAAATGAAAGATTTTAACAAATTTAGCCTTAAAGGCGACGAATAAAAAGATCAAGTAAGCATTACTAAAGGACTCCAGGCACATTGCAAACCAAAAGATAACGTCCATGTATAAGGCATTTAATTCTTACCAGAAATCAATGGATTCAGAAGTCACCAGATATATATGTGACTAAGCTTAAACAAATAGCTGTGAGTTTGGAGACTTTTATGATTCACACAAAAAAAAAAAAAACAGAATTGTATGTTATCAAAAATGATCAAATCAGTGGAAGGCTTTAAAAAAATATGACCTAACACTTGGTATGGTCTAGATGTACGTAGACGCAGTGGAATTTCAAGTATCTGCTTAAAGTTTGGCTGAGGAATTGGAAGCGTGCAAAGTAAAGGCTGTGAATGAAAGTAAAGACAAAATAAAGCTAAAATTGAATACATGGAATAAAAGTAAAAAGCACTGTTAGTGACTACATGGCTTCCAAAATGGTGTTTTGGAAATAAATAAGTAGTCAGATACTGCACTCAATACAAGCAATATGGTTACAGCCATGGGGTCATGGGGAAGCACGGCACAGACCATTTAATCACATTTTAGGCTTTGCTGAAGTCAAAATAATTTTGCAAAAATCAATAAAAGACAAAAAGAATATGTGTAACAAGATGTGCATATTGTTGAGTTAAAAAAACACCTGTGGAACATTTGGAATTCATAATGTAAATGGAGTTATGCAGTTCAGTCTACAGGCAACATAGTAGCTATAGTTAATGATTGCTGGTCTAATAACTTGTGATTCTAGGTAGAAATATTACGTTTAAACTAGATACAGGAATGCAGTATCCTGTTACAAGATTTTGCTTTACTGTGAGTACAGCTGCAAAAAATACAAACTATTGTTTCGGGTAGTGTCCCTGGAAAATCCAGCACAGCAACCAAATGTATTGGCTTCCAATGTTTGTGAGAAACTTGGTACGGTTAAAAGGATCCATATTAATCAGATGCAGAATGAGTTGCAGATTTGTTAAGGAAACATGAATGTTTCCAACAAACCATTTAATGTTGATCAAACTAAGAATATGATAAGTAGCTGGAAAGAAAGCTCAAATATTTATCAGTGATTTTGAAAGCAAATGGGCTATCACAGAGTGAGTGACAGCAAACTCGCAGATCATACTAGAAATGATAAAAATTGTGACAGTGCTAGTAAGTGCAATAATAGGGACAGAGTCATAAGTATGCCACTCTGACTTATGAAACGGAGCAAGCATACAGTATACCAAGAAACTGCTATTTACATAGATATTTTGATTTATTTACCGGACTAGACTGTGTCAAAATAGCCCAATAGTTATTTACTGGATTAAGCTGTCTTCCAGAGCAGTACATCACTAACATTTTATCTGAAGCAGAAAAGGTTACTCAGCCACCAAGAAGAGATCCCATACCTCTTAGAAGCATAACAGACAAGTACTGAAGTGAAAGGAAACTATGTTTGCAATTGTTAAGTAAGCTAAGCTGACTGAATGGGTTAAGTGCATCATGACTGTAGCAAAGTAGGATGAGCTTGCAATAGGTATAGACCCTCAAGACTTCAATAAAGTGCACTGTTGAGGAAGTTGTAACTATGTGCAATGCTAAGTTTCTCTCTGTGTTAGATGATAATCACAACTTCTGGAAAATTAAACTGGGTGACTTTAGCTCAAAGCTTTGCTCATTCCTTTACCTTTTGGGGATATACAAGCTTCTTTAATGGCCTTATAGAATACCATTATCTCAGAAAGTGTTTCAGAGAATAATATCTGAAATGATTGTAGGTTCGGAAAATATCATTAACATAATGGAATGGAATGGTGTAGTTAACATAACAGATCATCTCCTAGTGTGGGAAGCTACCAAGCAGGAATGTGATACTTGGCTTATTAACAGAAGGGCTTGAAAATGAATAGATGCAAACGACAAATTTATATGAATAGAAATACATTAAACTAGATACTTACAAAGTCTGTGCATCCTGCACATGCAAAACTTCAGTTACATGTCCTAAATATGGGGTGATATCTTTCCAAGTATATTCCAATGAGTGCTGTTTCACAGGACTTTAGTGAAAATGGACTGTCTTGTTACTCTGTGTTGGTGAATTAATTTTTGCATTTGTGCCTCTAACTGTTACGTGTTGACAATTCACAGTAACTCTTATGATTAGCTACAGCTACGAATGATTCAGTTGGTTAGACAGATTCTTCTTTTAAGCATGCTAGCTGCTCATACTGGTTACTTTGCATTTTCTGTGTGCAATTATATATTTATATGCATATCTGACATTTAACTACACTATGCCAAGTCTTCTTTTTTAAGTAAAGTACTTTAGGCATTCACCTTTAAAAGCTTTTGGCTGATTTACTTATTTATACACTGAAATGAGGACACTTCCCGTGAATGGTGACTATCTGTTAGGATCTACTTCTGATAAGCCACACATTACCACTTGTGTTTACTGTTAGCTGGCTTACTTCTCAAGAGTGGGACAATAACTGGAGTTCTTCAGTCAGGTACTCTGGACTGGTGGCAATCTTCAGTCAGGTTAGAAAATCATAGCACTGGAAAATAATACCAGCCTTCCCTTAAAAGTATTGTGTACATTTCTGTGAATGTAATACTTTATTCAAAGTACAGTTCTGAGGGGAAGGGAGCACTGGAAGTACCTGAATCTAGATGGAAGTAGGAAAGCTAGATCCAAAACCCATGCTTAGTGGGTGTTCAATGTGATGCTATGTATTTATTTATTTATTAGCATTTGTTTACTAGGAAAGTTGCATTTGGCAGACTAGCCCGTTTTCACCCAATGCCCAGAGAGAAAAGCTCCACAAAGACTAAAAATATAACATGAATCCATAATAAATAACATTACATAAGCAGTTACAATAGTTATAGACATGCTTTTGCTTCAGCAACTGTCACAGCTGATGCCTTTCTGGCCTGTTAGTACCTGTTACTCAAATCTAGAGGAAACCTTCCTAGCACTTCAAGTCCTCTTTATTTAACATGCCACTTTCTTTCACTGCTGGCATTCACCAACATTTCCCAGGAGAAAAAGCCAACCAACTTTTGGCACAGCTTCACAACCTCACTTACTGAAGTCTTGAATAAGGTCCCTTCAGACTCAGGTATATGGGACCCTGAATAATGTACCACTCAGAAGTAAAGATGTGTAAAACTACCACATAAAAAAAAACAATAAAATAACAATAAATAGAACTTGGAATCTGCTAAAACTGTCTGTTTTTCTCCCAAGCACAGATTCCCCAAGGGACGAATTCACTGAGCATGACTCACTGAAATTCAACTCCCAGATCATTGTTTTCCATAGAAATTCACTGTTTGTGCTGTTTCTACATGTGTAGCAGCAGCAATTCCTTTTTTGAGGAGATTTAGCCCTTTGTTGACTTTGTACAATCATGGACTTGGTCCATATAACTTCTAGGGACGTTGAGGGGGGTGTACCTGTTAAAAGATACTTGTAATATTTTTTTAACCAGGTTGATTTTCAAGGAGTCATACTCATGGCGTTATCTTTTGATGACTAATAGTGGAAGTGCTAAAATTGTTTAATCAGTTGAAACTAACTGCTGAAACTACCTACAACTACCACCTGACTGGGGAAGCCAGCTTACTACTTCATCTGAAAAATACTGAAGTGTAACACATGAATAGAACATACGTGCAAGTCCTTCACTTTTCTATATGTTTTGATTTTGGTGAAATAAAGCAGTAGTATTCACATGGTTAAAGCAACAAACATTCCCAGGAAAACCGCCATTATTTTATTATATATTTATCTATTTATTAACCAGAATACAGCACTGATCAGTGTGGACCATTTTCGGGCTTAGCCTGAGAAAAGTGAGTATAATGCATTAGTGGACAAACAAGTATTTTACAGTACAGACGAAGAATATAAAAACAACATTAAGCAAGCAAAAATATTATAACAACATCACAAATGTCTGTTTAGCATAGTGGAAGTCATAACAGTCTAACCAATACAACATCCAGCATACAAAACACTGCAACAACACAGTAAAAGTCTATCTAATATCAACATATATAAAATTCTGTTTACAGAATTACTGTAGGTTAATTTTGGTTACAGTGGAAAGGTGGTTGGTAGAGGACAGGTGGAACAATGAGTGAAGTGCAATAGAGGGAAACATGCCATGGGGGTGGGGAGTGGTGTAGGGAGGGAAGAGCAGAAAATGTGGATAGTCAAGGAGGGTACAGGAGAGAGACAGAGGACAGAGAAAGATACGGGTTGCTCTAGCATGGATGTGCTAGCATTAAGTTTTAAGGTAGGTGTATAGAAAGATAACAGAGTGAGTGTAATGGAGTTATGAAATTAAGTAATGCCTTGTGGAGAAAAGCATTTACAAGTAGTTCTTGTGTGTAAAAACATTCTTGCACTAATATCTAAAATTGGGGAAGGAAGTGATATATTTTAAGTTAGCAATGAGTGATTTTCAAACCTGAGGTGATAAACACATGACTAAAGTCTGCAGGTACCATCTCCACAAACATTCTCAGAAATTTGCAATATGTAAGCAATCCTCAATGAATTCTAAATCCGTGAATCACTAAGTGCATCACTTTCATTCATCCTATAATTGTGCCACTGATCTGCATTCCACATTCCTCCGTAGATCACAACTGACACTCCTGCTCTTCATGTCCATTGTTCACCAACCATTTTCCTCATTATGACAGAGTGCCAGAAACATTATTTCCATGCTAGACTCTCTGTAGCTAGACTGATATTAGCTTCCAGTGGCAGATTATAATAGGGGCAAAATCCAGTTTCAAAGGGGCCAGTGTCCCCAAAAATTAGCACCTATAGCACGACCAAATACCGTACAAGAAACGAAAGAGTGTAGAACAAACATGAGAAGTGGTCAGCTGCTTTTAAATCACTTGCAGTTGCAGCATGCTACGAAAAGCTTTACTTGAACAGAGAACAGCTTTAATACAGGAAGCACTGGAAATTTCAGTCTTGTAATGGTAGTTAGACCTGGATACGAACAAGGTAAATGATGCATTTTTAGCACTGTTTATCTCTTCATATCTGCACCAGATGTGCAGAGGACAAACCCTCACTACAGTCTGGACAACCTAAGTTCAATTAGGTTCTTGCACACTTGATGGCACAGATGAGGATAACAATGTGTGCATCCTAGGAGGAGAGCATATACTTGGATGCCCCTCACTGTTGATCCCCGGTAGAGGCTGGGGAGATGCAGAAGGTGCAGTCTCCAAAGGCAGGAAGGGCAATGGCCAAGTCACTCTGGAGGCAGGGCAATATACCACTATGTGTGATGTGCTGTCAACCAGTTTTGCTTACAGTCAAAAATATCCTGAGTCTAAGACCCAAAATCTGGGATACTTTTTAAACATTCACACATCTCACACACAGAATGTTGACAGAAAAAGAATTGTTCACATTAATATGCATTCTCCAAAATATACAAAGTCTATATCTGCAATTTCTACTATTATTTAATGATGTAATCCTTCAATGATCCATTATAATTATTTAATGATGTGATCCTTCAATGATCCATTATAAAATCACAAATTTTATGAAGGGCAGAGCTAAATTCAGAAGCAAAATGAAGGACCCTACAAATGAGGGACAGATGAGAGGTGCAACACTGCTGAAATTCTTAACTCTCAGTCCTTTGGGCAACAGTGATAAGAAACATACCTCACCCAGAAAAAAATATATTTCAAGATATAAATGGCATTGTATATTCTGTTTGCTGTTTTCTGCGTTTACCTTTTTGCATTTTTCCTGCATTTCACCTTTTAAGTGTTTAAATTCCATTGCGCATTTTCCTTTATCAATAACTGACTGTTATCTGTTATAGCTTTGCCTACTGGCCTGTGTAGCAACGAGCAGCACAGGATAATCCAATTGACAAATAAATAGATACATAAAACGCATTAAAATGCAGTCTGACAGCACTGAAATGTGTAAAATAATTTCTGATTCCTGGAATGAAAGTTAACAAGCTCTCAGTGCTACTGCACCGTACCAGACTCAACAGCTTTCCAGAATGGAAGTCTGACTGTTACACCCCTTCCATTAAAAAAAAAATCAATAAAAATCATAACATTTTGAAAAACACAAACGCTTGGCAACATTGTCATGCAGTATCAGTCAAGCTGAAGCACAACTTTTTCAACTTGGTAAAAGTCGGGGATACTGGAGCGCAGCCTTCCAGGGAGAGGTGAATAGTCTATGCTCAGGTGCTTTTTTTATTAACATGGAAGGATCGAACAAATAATCAAAAACAGCCTGAAGTTCCTAAAAATGGTTTAATTCTTAAAGTCAGGTAAACACTCATGTCAAGCATGCCTAACTCTAATAAATTTTATCCGTTAGCTATTTAATACAGTGACCCTTACCAGATTCTCCGTGTCTAGAAGAACAGACAGAATTTTCTTGGTCTTCCACCTCCCACACGGTTCCGTTACTGTAACACGCCTGCTTAAAATTTCTCACTCCGTAGAGGTGGGGACCAAGAAATTGGTGAAGCGATGCCCGGCTGTTAGACAGCCATCTGTCACAGAAGCCACACAACGCGGCACCATTCTGCCGGGAGCTATCCTCGATAAGACGTGCCAGAGGCAGAAATGTTTAGGCCCCGCCCATGTTATTTTCTATTGGTACAACCAAAACAGCACGACAATGTGCGATAAAGGGTGGTGCACCTATTGTCCCAAAACAGTGAGAAAAGAGATAAAGACTGGGTGTATACAACAAGATGGAAAGGTAAGCAACTGAAGTTCTGCAGAACTTTGCCATCAAAGCAGAATTTTAATTTTGAATTTTATAACTACGTTTTATTAGTTTAAGGCAACTTCCAGCTCTCTGCAGTGTATCTCCTGTGGAGTTCTAGGTCGCTAAGTTTCTCCCAGACTGTCCGCACACAAGTAGAACTAAAAATAAGCAAAACGGTTTCTCGAAATTTATCATTTAAATCTGTATGGTTTAACTCGAAAGGAAATACACAGCTATACTTGTAGATGATGGTCGTTAATTGGTATTACTTTTTTCCTTAACAGGGGAACAAGTATAACAAACTACTCTGTAACAATTAAAGTATGCACGACAAAAGTCTAACAGAAAGCTGCATTTAAAAAAAAAAAATCACTTGCAGATCACTAAAGCCAATATTTCTGATGGTGAAGCACTATTCTCTTGCGCCATAGCCAAATTATGGAACTCCCTCCCACCCACAATTACCTCCTTACCATCATGCACCCACTTCAAAACTTTACAAAAAGCACACCTAAAAACATGCTGGCTATGCCCTTGCAACTCCCACTCTAATATCACCCACCCCATTTCTTTCCACCCCACTAACTACCTTGATTATAGCAAGCTCAGATGCTCATAAGCCTAATACTTATTATACAGCAGGAACTTCTTATTGTAACATTTGTTAATGTCTGTTATGTACTTCGCAGATAAAGATTGTAGTTGTCTACTGATGTACTATGTTCTTCATCTGTAAATATGTTTTGTAATTAATTGCTATGTTAATCAAATTGTTAATCACTATGTAATCCAATGCAACTACTGTCAGTTTATTTTAACTGTGGAGCTTTTCTCCCCAGACCTCCACTGAAAATGGACCTACGTCCAGTCGGACACCCCCGGTAAACAAATGTAAATAAATAATAAATAAAAATAAATAAATAAAAGTAGAAGAATATAAAATATAACAGAAAAGAATAGCTAATAAAACTGAACCAATGGCAATATATATTCTTAACTGTCTCAACGGACTACAAAAACAAGATGTACTACATTTGAGTAGACTTGTAACTCATTAATAAAATAAACACAATAAAGAACATTTGCCATTGTTCTGAACAAGTGGGTATATAGTGCAAAATTATTCTCGAAGATAACCGCAGTTTTTCTAACCAAAGCTCTCAGTTGCCGGGATTTTCACTGAATGTCCAGATTTTTGCCTCATATTTTTGGACTGTTCCTCATAAAACTTGTGGTATTCTGGCAAATTAGTGAGAAATTAATTTACAAAGTAATGACAGACATTTGCATTTCAGACTTCATATCCTTCAGAAAATGCATACTAACACACCTTTTATTCTAGCAAATTTCTAAATTTGTATGAGCGATAGTTAAAATGTGTCCCTATTTTGGGGCCTTTGTTCCCATTTTTTTTTGGCTTTGTCCAGATTTCTTGTACTGAGATGTTGAGAGTCTGAGTACCTCTCAACTGTACAGATTTTCTCAGTGTCCAGATTTTTCCCTCATATTTTTGGTCTGTTTCTCATAAAAATTGTGTTTTTTTGACAAATCACTAGGACGATCTAAAGATTAAAGTCACGAAATAATGATGTGCATTTGAGTTTCAGACCACATCCTTCAGGAAATGCCTGCTAACACAAATCCTGTTTATTCTAGCAACTTTCTATAAGATCAGTATTTAAAATGTTTCTATTTTTGAGCCTTCATCCCCCCATTATGTCTGGCTTTGTCCAGATATCTTGCTGTAAGAGGTTAAGAGATATATATTCCAACTCTCTGAATAACTTTTTAAAGTTGTGATTTATCTTGAGAGCATTTATAAATTTATATTCAGCACCTATGTATGGTATCATATTTTGAAGACTGGTTCAGGGAAATGCAGTACTTCCTAAACAGAAAGAGATAATTATAACAGTGTTTAATTTCATTTGAGTGAAGTTATCAACTAAGCATGGTAGAGGCTGTTAGTATACTAATTTAGACTGAAGCTATTTTCTCTGTATTTCCCTACTACTAATAAAATCCCAAAGACAAGGTTTTATGCATTATGGCTGCTACCTGCATGTTACAGGCTGAGCATTTATTATCCATCTTCTCTGTGAGAGTAATATGATGCTAATTTTGTAAATTTTAATGGTAGATAGGTATTATATACTCGCATAAACCAAGTACATGTACATTTAAAAAAGGTATAGACATAATAAAATAACAACAGTTGCTTCTAGTCTTATTTGTACTTCACATGAAGGAAACATTTTCACAAATTTGAATGTGAAAATACTATTTAGAGAAAGTAAACATTAAGTACACCAAGTAGCTTTGAAATCAGATGATACTTAGAAATAGTCCTTACATATATTTAACCCATTTATGCTAAATAAAGGAAGAGTAACATACTTAGCTATCACAGTCTTTTTAAGAGTTTGCACAGGTAAATAACTTTGGGCAAACTACTACATTTCTGTGCCTCAGTATGCCACTACTTAAAAGTCCCATGCTGTTGACACTTCACTGGAGTTATGATTGGGCAAACACTTCCTAAACTTCTGGAGTGGTCCAATAACAAATGCCCTCTCAAAATAAATAAATGTTATTAAAACAATTGCAGGAGAAAATTATGAAATTAGGCATTTCCCACACCTAGAGTGCCTTATTTAGGCAATGCCAACCAAATAAAACCACCAACAAGATGAAACAATCAAAGGAAAATATGAATTTGTTGATAATGAATGCTAAAAGCCTAAATAATAAACTCAACTCCCTGTAAGCCCTCCTCCCTGTGGAGGATGTAGATGTCTGAGTAGTGTGTTAAAAGATATGCTGTAAAACAGCAGATAGTACTCCAGCTGTGTAGATCTATAGTATCTTCCACACATTTAGACAAGTCACTAAGCAGTTGAGGAAAAAGGTGGAGTGTCTCAGTCTTCATAAATGAAAGACTTGTGTCAAGACTAGTAAAACAGTATGATGCACTAGAGCTTCTTTATGTCCAAATTACCATTAGAATGTTCCCTTACCATATTCTAGCTACCAATAGAGCTCCTTCTGTGATGCATGAAGGCCACAACACCTATCTACAAGAACTGTAGTCACTCAATATTAAACCCAGTCCAATGTTCCTAGGTGATTTTAACTACCCAGCCGTAGATTGTGAAATCTGCACCTCCACGAGTGCACAGAGATCCCTGGATTTTGCTAATACAAATGCCTTGGAACAATTAGTCAGATTACCCATTAGGGATAACAATTTAGACCTTGTCCTTACTAATATGGGAGCATCGTCCACTATCTCTAGTGTATCATCATCCCTTATTAGGTCTGACCATAAAGCTGTTTCCTTTCAAATAAAATTGAAACCAAAAGCCCCTACACCCATAGCCCCTTTGAAAACCTTTGTAAGACAAACTATCTACTCCAGCGTCATTCATTGGTAAGCTTCAAATAATCACCAAACTCAGAAAACTCTGCTGTATATGTTGAATCATACACTATCAAACTGCACCAGTGTGTGTAAACAGTTTCATTGATGCAGCTGTTCCCTGCAGAAACAAGCGCAGGGCAAACTCAGAACAATCATCAATGGTAGGACTATAATGGTACCAACAAGGTGTGCAGTAAAAGGAAGAGAACTATGGCTAAATATAAGAAGAGTAATACCCAAAATGACAGAGTTCTCATCATTAAATAATTACACAATGTGGTTGCTTAATTAAATCCAGCAAAGCCAAATCTGAGGTGAAAATGGCCACTCAAACTAAAGAAAGTCACAAGGCCTTTCTTAGTTATGTTCACAGTCTCAGGAGTACAATGCAGCAATGTGCTGAGCTGGTCTTGAACAATTTTGCCTTTATAGGTTCATTGGTAAATACCAGGCTAACTGCCCTTTCAGTTGATTTTAAGCCTAGCCAGTTTTCCTTTTTGTACACATAATAACCTACCTGTTTGGTTAGAGATTGGTCTTACCCTTCCCATGGTCGATAATTATATATTATCCCTAGAACAACTGGGATCCTACCATATCATATTATAGGCAATTTTTAGCAAAGCTGAAGATGTAGATAATTTATTTGCTGATAAATTCAGCTCAAACTTTAGCGCTCTCTCTCTCCCTGTCTAGCCCACAAGAAATACCTGAAACTGAACCCCCCTGCTATCACACAAGGCCAAGTCCTAAAAGCACTATCAAAAGCAAAAAACACTGCATCAATGGATCCTAGCACTATCTCTGGATGCATATTGAACAGCATTAAGCAAGATTTAGCCACAGCCCTAAAAACACTTTTCAACCTTAGCCTCCGTATAGGTTTTATACCAAGTGAAAGTAGAACAACAGTAGATATTCCCCTGCATAAGGGAGGACATTTCATAGACCCAGGATATTACAGGCTCAGAAGTCTGATCAGCCTTGGCCACTTCAGTGGCATAAAGTGGTAAAGGTCTGACTGTGGCCCAGCAAACATGGTTTTAATTAGCATCTCAGGCAACTGGCTGAGCTGTAGGGAAGGGATAGGCATGCTCATCCAAGATAGGAGGGTGCTTACTGATATGATGTGTAAGGGGAAGTGTAGTCCAAAGAGAAAAGCTGTCCTTGGATGTAATCAGTGAGCATGGGGGGGTAGGTCATAAGAACCCTCTCCTCTGGATGGAAACACAGATGAGCCAAGCCCCCAGGACACACTCAGGATCCATAACCAGCCCCATCAAAAGTGGAGTAAGTCAGGGAGGGCTGGAGAGTACCTGGTAAACCTGGTGTGGTTATTGAGTACTAGGACCTGGGTCAGTATACATGAGGTTCAAGGGACCAAAAAGAAAAATAAAAAGAACAAAACAAGAAAAGTCTGACCAGCCTCACACGCAGAGCCATGGAAAAAATAGCAAGGAATTAATCAGTAAGATCATAGGGAAGCTCCAAATGCTGGACCCATCTCACTTTGGATTCATTCAAAAGCAGGTCATGCTTATTCAGCCTAGTGGACTTTTTTGAAAAGGTCACCAAAGCAATGGATGAAGGTAAAATGGTAAACACCAACTACCTTGGCTTGGCTAAGCCTTTTAACACTATTCCCAACTCAAGCATAGTAGAAAAGTTGAATAATCTAGGAATAAACCCCTACACCACTGCTGGCTCACCACCTGGCTCACAGATAGAATATAAGAGATCAAAGCAGGAGAACTACCTTCACTAAAAGACCAATCAGCAGTGGAATCCCCCAGGGCTTGATCCAGAGACCTCACAAGTTTGGCATCTATTTGCTAGAATGTAAAGCCAATATAAAAGGGCATTGGCTGACTACGTTTTCAGAAGACTATAAACTAGGTTCCATTACTACATCACCAAAAGACTTAACCATACTGCAGAAAGACTTGTCTTAAACAAAAAACTGGGATCAGAATCATTGTTTAAAGATAAATGCCAAACAGTGCATAATCATATCCTTTGGGAAGTCAACTACCACACTGATAATATGTCCCTAAGAAATTACATAGTTGTTTGAGATTTGGGATCTTGTATGGACAATGACTTCTCTTTTGACCAACATGTGTCCATTGTGGTGAGAAAATCCTTCTAGATATCGTGATAGGACCTCACTTCATCGAGGGTAGCCTCCATTTCCTCCCTCAACTCATTGACCGATGCTTGTGTGCTGAGCCAGGATTCCATATATGTAGTGGGAGTGATGGACAAATCTGAGCACCCACAGAAATGGGCTCTTTCTTGCGAACAACCTGTTGACTGACAGTAGACCCAGTGGTGACATTATTGTTATTAGAAGAACTGTCAGTGAAAGTAATATTCATGACTGAGGTGTTATTGGAATCATTAACAAGTGTGAACCCTGTTGAGACGAAGAAGAATCAGAATCAACATTGATCCCTGGCCACATAAAAACATTGCCATTCTTAAATTATTTTATGTTTCTCTCCAACTTCTTCTTCTGAGCTGATAAACAATGCTCAAAAGAAGAAACACATTCAAATATCTCATCAATAGCAACATTAAAACCTGCTGGCGAAAAATCATCATGCATTGCTGTTGCTTCCTATTCACTTCAGTCAACAAAGATTGCTCAATTGGCTTGAAATAATCTACCAAAAAGTTTAAATAATTAAAGCTCACATCTAAGTTAATTCTCTGCCACCTCTTCAAAAGTTTGGAATGCATATCTCTGTGTGTCGGCATTTTTAATATTCTGAGGCCTCTCAGAATAACTTTAAAATGTATGTAAACCTCAAAATGAAAACGCTGTAGCTGAAGTCTTTTAAACCTAAGTAAATCATTTTCCAAGTCTCTAGCCCTCTTACAGAGGTACAACATCGTAGTCAACATGTTCAGAACAGACCTGTTTTGAATCAAAGTCTTGTACCAGGAATGGATTTGAAGTGACTGTTAGAAATTTCCCAAGGCAATTGGCGGATGAGGCAAAATTATCCGGGTTATAATCCAACTTGATATTCAACCTGTCCACCATTCCCCACAGGGTAACCAAAAGCAGCAATATTGTCTGCTATAGTCAAGCAGAGGAAGGAAGCCAAGGCTACCCTCAGTGGAGTGGGGTCCCTAACAGGATATCAAGCGCATGTGGGAACCTCTGCACAATCACTGATTCATAATATTTCTTCCAAAGTATTGACCGAATCACAATTTTCAGTGCTCGAAAGAGGCTTGTCATTTATTCCTGCACGTAAGACTGATTTTACTTCTGCCATTATGGACATTAAATTGTGTACTCAGAAGGTTATGTTAAAGACTGTGGGGGGATTTAATAAAGCCTACAAGGTCTTATTTACCATGTAGGCATTGTGTCACGCTGCTTACATGAAAGTAAGCAGGTGTGCGATCCAATAAGCACTGCTGAGCCACATGCATGAGCGCGTCAACACGGGAAGTTCCATGGCATGCAAATCACCTCATAAAAAGGTGAATCTCATACAAATGAGGCAAGTAGAGCAATCCAGTAAGCAGATAGCAGCCCTGCAGAGCCTGTGGCAGTGTCTGTAGAGTACACAGAAAACTTCCATGTACTGGAATGTAGACAGCCGAAAGGGGCTGTAAAAATATAGATGGACATAAATGGCATACCACACACAGAAATAAGTGAAACTATCCTCCGTGTGTCACAAACGTTACAAGAAAATATGTTAATATATTTTTTTAATAATCTGGGCATGTTTGTGTGGCATGCCACAATGTGTAAACATGCCTTATACATTAAAAAAAAAATGGAAAAAATAAATCAATGATTATGATACAAAAATGTATTATTGGACTCTGTGTGGAGTATCTACAATGATGTATTGGTGCTGTTGCTAAAGTGTTAGGGCTTGGAAGTGTGTAGTTTTCAGGCTGTGAGCACGGATCCCTATGCAAATGAGGTGGAGTTACTGAATAACAAAATGGGGTACCCTTGTCCACATATCCCCTCCATGTAGGTAGCGAACCATGTTTGTGTCCACAGAGGAGGAAGCTGACATCAGGAGAGAGTGTATTGCACACCTGATAAGCTGATTGGAGCTTAGCTGCACCTGTTTGTGTGGCGCGCAGCAATGCTAAGCATGGAAAATTTGGGGGGGTGTCCACTGATTCCTAAGCTATGTTTACCTACTGGGAGAGTGTTTACACATGTTTGTATGTGTTTGTGTGGCGCGCCACTGTGCTGAGCCTGGAATGTTTGGGGGTGTGTCCAGTGATTGCTAAGCTTTGTTGTGCCATACTGCTGAGAGTATCTAAAAAGCAATGATATATTAATTAGTTGTGATCCTTGTTTAACTTAAACTAGGGCCAGTAAATGATGTTGATGATATACTAGGCTGGTGGAATGCATCATAGGTACCCAATCACACAGTCAGCACCTACAGTAGAGCACTATAAAGTATGCATACACCCTACATTCTGATTTATCCCCCATACTCTGCACCATTACAATACAGACATGGGAATTTTAACTGAAAGAATGCTAGGGGCTGCTACAGATCTGCTGGCACTGTTGACAATAGGCTGAGGCAGAGAAGGAGAAGAGTGTTCAGGCCCAGGATAACCTTCCAGAAGCTACATGAGCTGGAGATTGTAGAGCGCTACAGGGTGGGCAGGGACATACTACAAGAACTCACTGAGCTCTGCCACCTTCAACTCATACCCAGAGCCAAGAGAGGGGAACCCATTCCAGTGGAAACATAGGCATATATAGCCCTTAGGATAATAGCCACGGATACCTTCCAAAGACCAACTGAGGACAGGACGGGGGTCTCACAGGCATCAGCATCTAGGGTAGGGTACTCCACCAGTTCCTGGAAGCCATGCTATCACATGCCAGTGAGCACATTTATTTTCCCCTCACCCTAAGGTGAGGGCCAGCAATATGCAACACTTCTACTGTGTAGCACACTGCCCTGAGGTACTGAGTGTCATAGATTGCACTCATGTACACATCAAGGCACCACCCGCTGAGCAGGGTAGAATCTACGTCAACCACAAGGGGTACCACTTCATAAACTGCTAGGTCATGTGCAATGCCCAGGGCATTATCATGAATGTGTGTACTGGGAGCCCTGGGAGCTATCACAACTCCCATATCTGGCAATCATCACAGCTGTACAAGATGTTTGCTATGGGGGACATCCCACACGGCCATTTACTGGGGGATGCTGGCTGCGCCCTGGAACCTTGGATGGTGACACCCATCAGAAATGCACACTTGAATACATACCCATGGAAGAATGCTATAATGAGGCACACGCACAAACTAGGAACATCATAGAGCATGTGTTTGGGCTGCTGAAGTCATGGTTCTGGTGCCTTGATATATCTGGTAGAGCCCTGCAGTACTCTGCAGTCACATGTGCACATATGTTCACAGTATGTGCCATGTTGCACAATATGATCCTGCGGAAACAGCTGCAGCAGGATCAGGGAAGGGATTCACAGCCACACTCGCAAGAGGAATTGGAGGAGGGGCCCCCGATGATGTCCCTGTAGGCAGACGCAGGCATGCCCAGTATGCCTTGGCATTGGCTAAGAGACAACACATAGCACATTCACTGACAACTTAGGCCCCTATGGACTGACACCTTACTCCTACTCACATACATATAGTAAACCTGTTGATGCCAGGCAACCCACACAACCTGTACCTATCCATGTATTGGTTGTGTACTGCATGCATCACACAGAGTCAGCCCTGAGCTACAGGTCTCTCAACTGCTGCATTTGCAAGGTATGTCTCTAAGCTACACACTGATTGTAAGGATTACTATAATACATCATATGTATGGATCTGCTGTTGCTATGCAAGGAAATATAGTGGACTAATTGGACAGATGTAACATCCACATGGGACTACAGATACCCAGTCCAATAGTATGTGTTCCTTAGTATTCACTAGGCCTCATGGTTGGAATATTTACTACATTAGTCAAGGGAGATGTTAAACAGTGGGCACACATGATATCTGGACTATTGTATATCTCAGCAGATCATGTACTTGTTGTTCCTCCACACCCAACACAGCAGTGTACCCATACAACTGCTTTAACAGAAATTCACCTATGGTATGTCAGTGGACCAGGCAATTTCAGGGCTGTAACATAGATACTGCTCACACCATTGTATGTCACTCCTCATGCAGGATAACAATGTAAATATTTATGCTGCTGATTATGTGATGAGTGACTCCTCTGTCTGGCGAGTCGCAACCTGAGTGGCTCAGTGGAATAGGGAAGTTAGCATGGGTAATGGTGTTGATAGTGCTAATCTGGAATTACCCACAGCTTTTGTATGTGAAGTAGTACTATGTTGGTGTTTTCACAGACTGTCATACCTACTAGTGCAAGATATCTGGAGAAAGCCAGTATGATTGGGGGGACAAAGGCCCAAACATAGGGATAAATTTCAAATATTGTTCCCATAAACCTAAAAATTCACTGGAAGTAAAGGTGTTGCATTATTACATATGTTTTGAGGGCTATAACATTTGAAACGCAATTGTTTGTCAATAAGTAGTATAATGTAGTGATGTCAATATTCAGTAATTCAACAGAACACCACAAACATATGAGGAACAGACCACACATATGAGGCAAATCTCTGGACATTCTGTAGAATTCAGGGCAGTTGGAGGTATGCAGACTGTCAGTCTGTTAGTGGTGTAACATTACCAACCCGAAGTCACAGATTAAGTACAGCCCACAGCTAGGGAATGCTGTGGACAGTTTGAATGAAGTGCAGTACTGCAGAAACAGGGGAGGATGTTAATATCTGTAACATACAGAATCCTGAATTGGAGTACAGGTAGGTGTGAACTGGAGTCACCTTATAAGTACTGACATTCCCACTGGGGATGCCCATACACTTAGTTAAAATGAGCACAATCCTATTGCCTCTTCATCAAAATGACCTGTTATGTATGAAGTCTATACATACAGGTATATGAATATATATCCGTCTGTCACAGTCTGTCTCTCACATGCATAGTATAGCTATCGCTATGTAGTATCAAATAGATATGTACCAGTATATATATATCTATGTATAGTAAAATGATACATACACCCCCCATAGATCTACATAACACATATACATACCATACAGATACGCAGCTACAGTATACATCCCTGATATATGCAGAAATATGTGTGTGGATGTCTGTAGTGTCTGACATACCCTAATAATGGTGAGTAAATCTCTACTATCACACATCCATACTGTTGTTCAAAGGATCCAAGCTAAGGGTGCAACAGTACAAATTCCACTTACCCACAGACCCCTGTGCATGCTGGATTTCACCATTTATACACATACAGGTGAGCAGGTGCTGTAATTTATAATGTTGCCAAAGCATGTATGGACAGGGCAACTGTGTACCTCCTGTGTATCCATGACAGGACTGACACATGTCACCTGTGCAACACACCAATAACATCAGTGTGGTATGCATAGTACATGCTGGTGAGACAGGTGTGTAACACAGGCAGTACACCCTACATGAAACAGGCCCCTCATGTATGTCATGCACACATCTGCTGTGACACACATCATGTGCAGGTTACACATTGGGATGCAGACTACAACAATCATAACTGTTGCCGGGCAGCTGTTGGCACTGGACACATGACATATGTAGATGCGTCATCTCCATCAAAACTCTGGTGGTACTTATGAAGAGTTGCAGACCTTCTCACAGATTAAGGATGCATGACTATGCTGAATGCCAACATTGTCCTTGTTAGCCTGTGATACACATATGAACCTATGGAGCCATGCAGTTATAGTGCTGTACCTTGCTGGTGACATATGTCCACTGTGCTGACATGCCATCCTGTGCTGCTTTATTACCATTGTGTATCCATACGTTATCTCAACAAACTTCTGTAACAGAAACATAAACAGGCCCGTGACAGCCAGTTCAACAACACACAGCATAAGGACCACAGAAGGTACACAAATGTATGTGGTGTACCCTTGACAAGTGCCAGCATACAGTATCTCTCTTTAACCACTGCAAGTGGCATGGTGAACCAACACTGCATTACACAAGTACATTTCAAGTAATATGTGTATCAGACCCATAGCTTCATTTCCCTGTATCGGTGTCAAGGATGACAGGGATGTGGCACAGATATCCTCACTGCACATGGTGTTGTGTGGGGATGCAGGAGGCCTAGGCTGGCCCAAATGGTAGACAGCATGTGGGTTAGTCAGGGGGGAGTATGTAAGATGGACCATGGAGAGGTGCTGTGTGTGTCTGCAGGTGACCTGCAGTTGACAGTGGTGTGTGAGTGTATGCATGTACACAGTCAAGCTCAGTACTAGGCCTACACATGTGTATGTTGTACAGCTTTGGACCGTGCTTGGTAGAGTTGACAGTTCACCATTTCCAGTTCTGAACACAGGAACTGGATCTGCCAGTAGTTGCATTGGAACCTCCATGCCAAAGGTTAGAAGCAGTGCTAGTACCTTATGGTGATTGCTGTCTGCTGGGACTGTGTCCCCCATGGGACCGCCCAGAACCACAAGCTCATGGCTTGGTGTGGACAGCACACTCCCCTCTGTAGCACTGGATGTACTGCCAGTATGAGAGCGTGAGTGTGCACAGCCATGTGGACTCTCAGCAGATGGTGTTGCTGACCTAGGTCCATGCCCAACTGCAACCACATGTTCCAGCACAGACAATGTGTGGTCCAAGACAGACACTGTCTCAGCCCATCATCTGTCTACTGCATCACAGAACCAATCCAGGGTGGCTGCAATGCAGTGGAGGCTGTCACAGATGTCAGACTGTGCGGCATCCATAACCCTAAACATATGCCTGGTGTTCCATTCCAAAAAAGCCTGTGCCTCCATGATAGATTGAAACATGCACCAGTTGACCCATGATGTGACACCTGCAACAGGTGGTGAATGGAAAGCAGGCCTCCTACAAGCACCCCTGTCAATCTGATTGTGTGGGACCTTGCCAGCTCTCTGGCTATGGCCAGTGTCTACACTTAATGGAGCCATAGTTGCCACACTTTCCTGTTCAATGTCTCCACCCTCTGACTGTCCAATATCTGTGACCTCCGGGGATGGGGTAGTGCAGGCATACAGACTGTGTCTGGTGACAATGTGGCAGAAGAGTGATGTCTACCTCTGGGACAGATTCTGCCCCCGACACCTCCACCTGTGCCTCACTGTGGCCACCATCAGCATCAGTGTCCGAGGAGACATCAACATCAGGTCTGCAGGGGACAGACTCCAACCCCCATGGTCACCTGCAGTAAGAATAAAAAAAGTACTACATTAATACCTGCACTATTGTGTATGAAAAGCATCAAAGACTCATAGCAATGAAGACCCACAATTGGATTAGCGGTCAAACAACTTCCTTCTGTGCCTTCATCCACAAAGCACTATCTCGGAACGCAATCAGTAGTCCACTCAGGACCTTAACAACCATCACTTGAAGTATATCACGTCAAACATGACCAGTCATATTTACCTTTTACTTACTCAGTATGACACTATCATTGAAACAACAAGACATAAAACCCAGTACAACTCTCTTCATAGTTGTATGGAACTACACATTTACTGCCTAATGTATTTACCTTCAACCTGTTGTATTTTAAAAGGCATTTTAGATTCCTTGCCTCATTTAAACCTGAAGCCTTATCTGCACTTACTTGTAACTGCCAACGTGTATCTGTTTGTTGAACTACACTCCTGTGACTACTCCCTCTCGAAACCTTAGGTACCTCTTCCAGACTGGCATTTAAAAACATCCTATGCCGTTTACATATAATTACGTGTACATAGGGCATTAATCTGGCCCTTAACCATACTAGACTATAAGTATTCCTTAGCAAAACAAATGTCACACTTACTAGAGGCAGGACCACAGCCTTGGGCAATTCCTGATAGACCTGTGAAAAGTTGATGGTGGTGTAATGTCAGTACCACTGCATGTTGCAGCACAACAAGGTAATACTTCCATATATGTCAAGTGCTACGGTAGCGTTGTCGCCTCACAGTAAGACGTTGTCCTGTTCAATTCTCAGCTAGAGCGTCTTCTGTGTGGAGACATGCGTGAATGGGTGTACCTTCGTTGAAGGTTGTGCGTCAGGGCCGGCAACCTTACTTGGAAGGCACATCCCTTGTATTAATCTATTTTTCTTTTTATTTTGATTGTTCTAAATGCATTGTTTTTATTATAGTGCTTGATGTACGTGTGTATTTTTATTGCCGTCTTGGCATTTGTATGGAACACCCTGCACTGTAATGTACTTTGGTTGCTACTGTTCATTCACCTCTTGAATATTTGTCATGTGATCTTACCTTCATTCTCTGAGTTTTTGATTGGCTAGCTTTCCAGGGCTGTGTCTGATGATTTTTATTTAAATGTTTTGATTTTAATCTTATATGGTCTGAAGAAGCACCATTGTAGAGGTGCGAAAGCACTTACCGTTATTAAATTTATATTGTTTTAACCTGTGCTACCATATTTCACCCTTCATACTGTTATGTTCTTTGCTATTATCATTATTGGGTTTGGAGGGCATTAATTCACCACAGTGAATTACCTGCTTTTTCTATTAGTATAATAAAATGTTTATACCTTTCTTTTCTTATTTTCTGTAAGCATTATATTTTTGAATTTTCTTTTGCTTTCTTTTACTCTTTTCCCTATTGAATTATTTTTATTTTTTACTGTGCATCTTCCGCGGTGGTACAGTGGTAGCGTTATTACCTCACAGCAAGAGGTTCTCCCGTTCGATTCTCGGCTTGGCTTGGGAGTGCCTTCTGTGTGGAGTCTGCATGTCCTCCCCGCGGTTGGGTAGCGTTCAAAAGACATGTGTGCATAAATGGGCATGCCTTCGTTGAAGGTTGGGCGTCGAGCTGGCACCTCGGCGTTTCGTAAAAATCTACTGCCAATCATTAGCTGAGGCGACCCCTTACCGGGAAAAGCCGAAAGACAAACAACAACTGTGCATCAGTCAGCTTCTTCCTCACTTGTCGCCTCTATTTCTTTTTTCTTGTTACTTTCTTTAACTTCATGTACAACCTCTTTATCAGTCACATCTTTTTGTACATTTTCTTGTACAACACATTCTATGTCTTTCTCCTGTTTAACTTCAGTTTCATTTTCGTTTTAACATTCATTTCACATTCTATCCATATATGACCAGTACTGACACATTTTTTGCACTTTAAATCGCATTTTTTGTAGTATACCCTGTTTTACCACTGATTAAATTATCATTTTTTCCACATAAATAACAGGTCGTTGGTTGACCCATGTATTTCACAAAACCCCTATTACCATGAATATTAATAATTCTAGGTACACGCATAACATTATCATTTTCCATTTTCCGTATTACTCCACATTCTCATCCTCCAGTCCTCTTTCATCAAGTTTATTTGTAGTGTCCATTACTTCTTTACATATAATTAACAAATGTTCTGTCATTTCTTTTGCTTCAACTTCAGTTCTAAACTGGATCATTATTTTTGTTTTTGTTTGTCTGTAAAAAGCTCGCACCACATATTCTGACCATGGATAAATATTTTTCTTTTATTCATATGCCCCCCAAAAAAAATTTTCCATAGCCTGCCCAGTCTCAAATATCAAGACACAAAAAGTCTGCTTATTAATTAAAATGAATGATCTTAACGTCTTTTGCTTTGACACCCAGAGGTGCTATGACAGAGTCCCAAACCTCAAACCTGTCCAAACTTTCTTCTTTTTTACTGCTCATACTTAATGTATATTTCTTTTTTTGTTTCTTTTATTTCTTCTTTCTTCTTTGTACCTTCTCCAACAGTTTCTGCAAGTGTTTGTCTCTGAAACTTTTTCTGGCACAGTCTCTTCGTCTCCTTTTATTTCTTCTATTTTTTTCCATGACGTCACTCCATGAAATTGCTGTTCCATTTTCTGCCTCACTTTGGTTTACCATTTCTTCCAAATACCCCCCCCCCCCCCCGATTGGAGGGTTGTAATTATGCATTTCTCAGATGTAACTGTCTCTCCTTCAGTCTCCTCTCAGAGTTTTCCTCTGAAACCATCTCTGTTTCACCTACAATCTCCTTTTCCTCCGATGTCACTGTTTTTTTCTGCACCCATATCCTCAAAAAAAAAAAAAAACTTCTGGTAGTAATTCTACCATTTCAGCTACATTGTCATCAACTTTCATTCCAGTTTTAGCAAAAGATGAATCAGCCATGTTTTCTCTCTGTTTTTTTTTTAGGCTGCCTCCGTGCCTGGAACAGGAACAGAAAGTCTGTTGTGTCACTCACAAATGCTTCTCTGTACTACCAAGAGTAGGGGAAGCTCCACAAT
This sequence comes from Protopterus annectens, assembly GCF_019279795.1. Lineage (NCBI taxonomy): Eukaryota > Metazoa > Chordata > Ceratodontiformes > Protopteridae > Protopterus > Protopterus annectens. The sequence goes on along the minus strand of NC_056725.1, from coordinate 1,687,612,913 downwards.
ACCCTGAACCAATTTCTCCTAGTAGTATAATACCGCCTCAGTCTCTCCTGAAAAGAGGCCTTTGGCCTAGAAGGACAACATGGTCAAAAAAAGCGTAAATAAATAAATGCAATAAACAGTTATAGTTTATCTAAGAACTTGTGCTGTTATAAAGAACAAACGTCTAATAAATGGCAAATCCTTCTCTGCTCACAATAATCCTGAATTTCTTTTTAAATACATCATCTGCCCAAATCACCTTCAAAACACATTCCATGTTTATGAGTTTCTCAGGGTTTTGGCATAAACTGCATTTCAGTCATTGAGATTTCCTTTTATCTTCATTTTTATTTTCAATTACAGACATTATTTCGTCTTTAAACTGTTTCATCTTTAAAGCATGTCATCATGCCTTAAATATAAAACTATTAACAGGCCATTGCAGATTATAAGGCTATGCTTAAACAAAGGAATTATAATGGATGGCTTCATTAACCTCAGAACTAAAGGTAATGTAGTTCAATTGCGTCCTTCAAAGTATAACACATTTAAACCATGTGATTTGCAATTCTTTATCTGTTTTGATCCAAATATATGTATTTTTGTTGAAAACAGCATCTCACAGAAAAGAAGAAAGAAAGGTATAAGTGCTATTCAGGCACTGTTACTAAGACTTTGAATATTATCTGTTCACATACTTCCTTTATGGTCTACATTTCTTTTCATGCTTGGGACTGCAATGGACCATGCACATTATTTTTGGGATTCATTTCCCAGCAAGAAATACAGAAACTATGTCATAATTCACAGCTTTGTGACCACAGCACTGAAATGTAACTTTTCCAGACCAAACAGTATGAATTATGGTTTTGTTGTGATACAAATCCTTTTCCACATATTTGGAAATAGCTCACATCTTGTAATTATGGTGACATATAATAACACTGTGGTACAGTGGTGGAAGGAATTTGAGATCAATTTAGTATCTCTTCCCACCTGCCCCCTCAGCAGCATAGTCTGAGTCATTTTAATCTTGATTAGATACTGTGTTCCAGTGCTATTTCTGTGAGAGATCTCTGACATTATGCAAAGTGCATTAACACATACAGTATAAAGAGTAAATAGAATATGCATTGACTGTCTGAAAGCAGCACCATATATGTTTTTCTGTCTCATTTACATTTTCAAGATGAGATTTATTTTCTGCATAATTATTTTTTTATGTGTTTTACTACTCTATGCACAAGATCCTTATTTGTTTTAAATATTCTGCCTCCACAATCTATTTATATTATGGAGCTGTATAGGAGAGCATGGATGAATGATGGGGTTGCACACCAACAGTAAGGTCACAGCTTACCCTGATGTGGAAATGTTTAAATCAGTGCATTAGCCTTATGGTAAATACTGCTTTTGTGCAAAGATTAAATCTGAAGAAGTCCTGCACTCCTCACTTCTGATTCATCTAATATAAGTCAAAATATGTATGCATTATATGGCACATCTGTAAGGAGGTGTGTAAGGTTCCATGTTTTGAGTACTGGAAAGGAGTACCATGATAACTAATATAGTTATGTGGCACATCTGTAAGGAGGTGTGTAAGGAATCCCATGTTTTGAGTACTGGGAATGAGAACCATAATAACTAATATAGAAGGTTATTGTCTGACAGCATTTGCTTCATTAGCCTGATACAAAATGACTCCCAAAAAGTTCACGTAGCATCTCTACAACTACTATTACTCCATTAATGTTTTCTGTAGAATTCTAAATAAAACAACAGGTTTTATCATTCTAGCTGAAAATTGCCTAGTAAATAAAGTCTATTTTTTTCTATGTGCTTCTTTCCATCTGAGTCAGCTGAATATCAGGCGTCCCTTTATCATGCCCATCTGTTATCTCAGGGGCTGGGAAAGGCCATCAGGCAGGCAGCATTAGCACTGCTTTGTGCGCTCCCTGACATCCTGAAAATGATCTAACCCCTCCCCTGGGCAGACGGATAGATGACTAACATCACTGTTGAGACCACGGTACCCTCTCTGTTTTGGATGCTAACTCCTTTGCACTTGCAATGATGGCTACTGCCAATGCAGTTTGGAGGTTGAATGTCTGCCCACAGGGCCACATCTTGGAGTACCATTGGATTGTTCCACCCCCTCCCAGCCAGGATGGGTACACACATCTTTCCTAGCCAGTTACATGAAGTGACCAAGATGCTAACTGTGCTTGGTGGCCATAGTCATAGCTTTATTGCTCTATACTGCCGGTACTAACTTCTTCTTCTTTTTTCAGCTTTTCCCGGTTAGGGGTCCCCACAGTGGATCATCTGTCCGCTCATGATTAGCAGTGGAGTTTTACGGTGTCGAGTTGCCATCCGAGGCACCCAGCCTTCCACAGAAGGCACACACACGCACTCACACCTAAGGCCAATTTAGAGTGTCCAGTCCACCTACAGCATGTCTTTGGGATGTGGGAGGAAACCGGAGCACCCGGAGAAAACCCACGTGACCATAGGGAGGACATGCAGACTCCGCACAGAAGGCACCCCAGCTGAGAATCAAACCGGAGAACCTCTTGCTGTGAGGTGGCAACACTAACCGCTGCACCACCGTGCATTCTTTACTAAAGTCTGTTTAACAAAAGGTTAGCTGTATTCAGCCTTTCATCTCTATTTAGTTGTATATATATATATTTTTCTGTCTTTCTACAAATATATACATAATTATTGGGCTTCATCTTTGTTCACTGACATTTTTCAAATCACTACTTTTATTGTTATATCTTCTTTTTTGATAGTAAATTGTATAGCACTGTACATTTGAATGCAGCACAACAAATGCTACAACAAGAATGCAAACTGCTCAAAGATATTTGAAACAACCACTGCAAAATAGTACAAAAGGATTACAATAAAGTGAAAAGGATTTATTTTATACAAGTACGCACACATTGCCCAAAGGGCAATACTGAATAATGAACAATTTCATAGTACTTTTGATTCCTTAGACCCCGCACCCGAGGAAAGCAAGCCTTGAAAGATTACACCTGTAAATGCATACTAATTACATTGCACAACAACTAGAATAAGTTGTAATTAATAGATTTATAGATTAGTACTTGGCTAACTACCTTTGTGGCCGTTTTAAGTCTAGCCAATTTTTTCACATAAGAATCAAACTCTGTGCCTTGTGTTTTGTAAGGTAAACACCTTAAACATTATGCCAACTTCCCAAAAGAATAGGCAAAAATATCAGACATACAAAGTGCATGGTCACAAAAACATATAGTTTTGACGTGATATTAATTCATATAACACAGAATACTATTACTCATCCAGATGTTAGGAAATGTCATGGCCTCTTAATATTTTTTGTGAAAATTTCCATAATAATGGGGTATTACTGATGAATGAAGACCAAAGTGTCAAGCTGATGCCTTCTCTTCTCATCCAATGCTTGATAATGAAGAATTTGACCCAGATTAATGTTGCAGATTTATGACAGTGTAAGAAAAATGTGCAAGGTGCGCCCTACACTGATCTATTACATTACAGTAACCATGAAACAGTGGAAAGCTACTTTGCAGTTAAACCTGATGAAAAATGTTTCAAAAATGTCCAGGAGTTTTTTTTGCAGGTGTTCAAACTTTTGAAACATCGATCATATGGTCTCGGCCATATGAAAGTCGATGTTTTAAAAGTTCGATCATCTTTGTAGACCCATATATATATATATATATATATATATATATATATATATATATATATGCAAAAAAACTTCTTTTGCAAACCTTAATGAATATTTATTTCTAAGTGCTTACGTCACCACTTCTATTGTTTTACTACATATAAATTACACTGTATGTTTGTTATACTCCACTAATGTTCTGATGAAGTTCTTCGATATTAAAGAATGAAAGCGCTAAATCTCATCGGTCTTGGTGCAGTTTTTTTCTGATGCTTAGCTGATGGTTAGCTAATGCCACTGAAGTTATTAGTTTATATTTTTTGAGTTCTTCAGTTTTAATTTAGTCGGTGTTTTTTACACACACATATATATATATATATATATATATATATATATATATATAGATGTATCAATATATATGTATATGGGTCTACTGTATATAATTGAAAACTCACATTTTCAAAAATAAACAGACCCACGGTTATGCGAAAGTGCACTTCACCAAAAGTGTACTTTTGCGAACACCACTTGAGTGAATGGTTACGGACCTTAAGGTTAGGGCTTGGGTTAAGGATAGTGGATAGCTAGTAGGGCTATCCACTATCTTTAACCCAAGCCCTAACCCTAAGGTCCATAACTACTGCACCACAGTGGAGGAAATTGTATGTCCTCTATGGTGCAGTAGTCATGGACCTATGTCCTCCACTGTGGTGCGGTAGTCAAAGACCTTAGGGTTAGGGCTTGGGTTAAGGATAGTGGATACCTAGTAGGGCTATCCACTATCCTTAACCCAAGCCCTAACCCTAAGGTCCGTGACTACCGCACCATAGTGGAGGACATTGCCTGTTCGTTCTAGTGCTGTTCGCGAAAGTGCACTTTCGGTGAAGTGCACTTTCGCGTTAGTGGGCATCTACTACCGGATTTCGAAATGGTGTAAATTCGATCTCCGGTAGTAGACGCATATATATATATATATATATATATATATATATATATATATATATATATATATATATATATATATATATATATATATATATATATATATATATATATGCCTATGCATACAGGTATAAATATCTGTATATATAAGTATATATCTATATATATATATATATATATATATATATATATATATAAAATTGTTATTTGACTAATTTTATATCATTGCTGGTTAACTTCAGAGTGTGCACTGTTATTTTTGCTTCACTGTATAGTTTTTCAGATCTCTGCTGAAGGTGTTTTCCTCCCTCCCCCTATTTCTCTGTGTCTTAAGTTGGTATAACTGGTTTTACATCCTGTGTGTTATCTGACCATCTCAAGGATTACTTGCATAAAGTTAGACCCTCTTAGTAAAAAAGTCTGCATGTCATTGCTGGAGCCTTCCTGTGTCCTGAAAGAGTGCTCTTCAAACTATCTGGAGATATACAGAGCTGAGTATATTTTTCTGGCACTTCAGAGTTGTGTACTGGTAATTGTTGTTTGACTAATTTTATATAATTGCTGGCTGACTTCAGAGCTGTGCACTGTTATTTTTGCTTCACTGTATAGTTTTTCAGATCTCTGCTGAAGGTGTTGGTTTTCCCATACCCATCCTCCCTATTCCTGTGTTGTTGTTTAAATTTGGAGGTTTTTGCAGTTGCCTGTCCCCACTGCAGATTTGATCTGGGACACTCCCCCCAGTCCCATCTCTTTACGTCATTCTACCTAATAGACTCCTTCTGCATTGTTTTTAGTCATTTTTAATTTAATTGTATTTTTTAAACTGTTTGGTCTAACATTGCTACATACTCCAGTGTGCTAGCTTGCACTGCATTTGAATTGTTTTGACTGCTATTTTAGCTACTTTTCTGTATATATAAAAAAAAATACATTTCCTGTAACTAGTGTAGTCCAGATTCAGATTTGCTGTATCCAGGACTGTATGTAAGCTTCTGAGCCCCCCAAGCTTTCTGTGTTGAAGGGAAGCCTTTTATTTTATCAGTGGGAGTGGTAAGCACTAGGTAACCTATCTACCATAAGGAGTGATTCCGGCCCAGAAATAGTAGTTATTGGCCATTTGGGCAGTTTTTCCATCTCTCAACTTTCTGATTTAAAAGCCAGCATTTGCACTTGTTTCCCTCCTTTCCTGTAACTAGTTTAGTCCAGATACAGATTCTTACTTTTTGCACTTGAATTTGCTTATTTGTGATCAGCACTTGTTCAGAACTTGTAAGCACTAAATAATCTACTAATTACCACAGCACTCAACCTTCCTCATTACCTAGAGGAAAACAGTTTTGGTACTTACTTTCCTCACATGCTTATAGAAAAACAGCTGTTGTATTCACTTTCCTCACTTATCTAGAGAAAAATAGTTTTTTTATTCAGGCATGTCCAAGGGTCAGCTCCCATTGTTCTCTCCTGTCTATCTGATGAATCTGGGCATCTTGGGGCAATGGAGAAATTGCCTCATGTACACAGACAACCCTTTCCTCCTACCACCCAACACTACAACCTGTGTGAGATGCACTTATCTAGCCAAACTGGAGGTAAAGCTCTCTCCAATCAAGACTGAACTTGACAGTCAACAGGAGAAGGTAAAGACTTGCACCACACCACACTCATCGCATAGTCTCACTAAATCTACACCACCAAAATCCGCACATAGAAACACAAAAACATTTGAGGAGGCTCTCAGTAATAATCTGCTCAAGCAACAGAGACCTCCAAAGCAGAAATGCAAGCAACCTCCAGCCCCCAACACAACCCAAATGACACATAGCCCGCAGACTCAGTGTGCCACTCAACCACAGCCAATAAGGCAAAACAACGTACCCAACACACTAGTCACAGGCGACTCTATAGTCAGGCACACTGATGTCCCACTCACCAGGCTAAACAAGGAGAAGGTTACTGTCAGCTGCCTGTCGGGTGCCAGGATCCGCCACATAACCCATGCACTCACGTCACTCCACAACAAGTACAAATATGACTCTGTCATTGTCCATGTTGGTGTGAACAACCTGAGATGTACCTCCCTGGACTACATGAAAAGAGACATGGAAGAGCTCTCCGATCTTGTAGCCCAGGCAGGTATGACCCTAGCCCTGAGTAGCATTTTGACATCACCCAGAATGATGCCACAGTACAAGGACAAAATGATTGACTTCAACAATTGCCTAAGCTTCTGGTGCCATTCTAAAGGGATCCAGTATCTGTCTGCCTGGGATGACATGGTCGACAGACCATGATGCTTTGCCAGAGATGGCCTGCACCTGTCACGCCTGGGATTCCGGATACTGGCTAAGGTTTTTGCCGCCCCTATAGTGCCTTTTTTAGGCAAGGTTCAAATGACAAATTCACCACTGTAACAGGAACAGGCAAGCAAAAACTGAGGGTGATGCTACTCAATGCTCGAAGTCTAAATCTCAAAATGCACTCACTCAAGGCACTCCTTAAAATGGAGAACATCGATATCTGTGCAGTGACTGAGACCTGGTTCAAGGCTGCAGAGAGCACCCCTGCACTACCAGGCTATAACTCATACCACACTTTTCGACCATGTAACCTGGACCAGAACACCAAAGGTGGAGGAGTGTCCATATTCATTAAGGATATCCACACCTCCAGGCTAGTTGCTCAGCATAATACAGCCGAGGTTATCCAAGTGCAACTAACTCTGGGCAAAACTGCAATCCAAATTGTAGCTTGCTACAGATCACCCACCATGCCCCTGGATTTCCACTCCTCTTTTCTTGATGTACTGGAAAATATTAGGGTTCAAAGAAACACCCTAATAATGGACGATTTCAACTACCACACCATTAACTGTGAAAACTACTCATGTACCCACTCCTTCGCACAACGCTTTCTGGAATTCATAAACTCCAATGCCCTGGATCAACTTATCCACACACCCACCAGGGGCAACAATATCCTTGATCTAGTCATTACCAATATGAGTGACCGGTGTTCCACACCTGCAGTCAATGCCTCATTGGTCCGATCCGACCATAAGCTGATTACATTAGATATCCACATCCTGCCTCCACCCCCCATTAAGGAAACCATCGTAAAAAATTTCTCCAAAGCCAACTTCATGCTTCTGAAGACAGAAGTGGTGAGCTTCATGACACCCATGCAGATGGACAGTACAGTTATGACTACTGAATCCTACACAATTGCACTTTATAAGCACTTACATGAGTGCATGGATCGTGCTATCCCAAACAGAACCAAGATGCTATCCTCCAAAAAAAGGAAGCCAATCTGGTGGTCCCCTGCCATAAACAAACTGTACAACAGAAGGAAGAAACTCTTGCAAAAGAGAGTAAAATCCCACGAGTGGAGGAGCTCCCTGGTCAGCCTCAGTAAGAAGCTACGATCCCTGATAAAATCCTCCAAAGCTAGTTACGAAAACAAAATCACCACTGATTCTAAAGACAGCCACAAAGCATTCTATAGCTATGTCAAGAATCTCAATGGCAACACTCAGAACTGCTCTGAGTTGCAGCACAATGGCACTAAATATACAGACCCAACTGATATTGCCAACATCCTGGCAGATAGGTTCAGTGCTAACTTTACCCCCCTCTCACCCCCTAAAGAGCCCATCTCTATACCGGAAGAATGCAAAGTTCCTGTAATCACGGCTGCACAGGTAAAAACCACACTCTCAAAAGCCAAGAACACAGCATCCATAGGACCAGACAACATCCCAGGCTGCGTTCTACACAAACTACAGAATGAACTGGCACCCCACCTAAGTACCATGTTCAATCATAGCCTCACCTCAGGCTTTGTGCCTGCTGAATGGCGCACAGCAATGGTTATCCCACTCCACAAGGGGGGAGCCACCACGGACCCCGGGAATACCGCCCCATTAGCCTGACGAGCCTGGTCTGCAAGGCCATGGAACGTACTATCATGGAACTTATAAAAAAGACATTGGTAATCTCCAAACTCTGGATCCCACCCAGTTCGGGTTTGTAAAAGGCAGATCATGTCTCCTAAACCTGATAGACTTCTTTGAAGCAGTCATCAAAACCGTAGACAAGGGTAAGGTGGTTCACACAGCCTATCTAGATCTTGCCAAGGCTTTCAACACCATCCCCCACTCTGGAATTATAGATAAACTCACTAAACTAGGTATAAATCCCTATGTCACAAGATGGGTTGCCAGCTGGCTCACTGACAGAACCCACACTATGAAAGTAACAGACTCCAAATCCGACTTCAGACCAGTGACAAGTGGAGTACCACAGGGTTCAGTCCTGGATCCTCTCCTGTTTGGTATCTACTTCTCTGGCATACAGGCTAACACAGAAGGTCTTTGGCTAATGAAGTTCGCAGATGACTGCAAACTAGGAGCCATAATCGAAACTCCTAGCGATGTGGACATTCTACAAAAGGGCCTCACTGAGACAGATGCCTGGTGTCAAAGCCATGGCCTCAAGCTCAATGCCAAAATGTGCATTTTCATCCCCTTTGGTAAAAACACTGTACCCATGAACTACAACATAGGCGGTAGTATACTTATCACCAAAAGTGTGATAAGAGACCTTGGGACACAGGTGGACAGTAGTCTCTCCTTTGATAATCACATCGCCACAGTAGTCAGGAAATCCTTCTACGTGGCACACCTCATCACAAAAGGTTTGTCATCCAGAAAAAAAGAGGTCATCGTTCCCCTCTGCTCATCACTCATTAGACCCATTATAGAGTACAACGCCCCTTTTGGTATGTACCTAACAAGACATCTACAACAACTGGAAAGGCCGCAGAAATACCTCACAAAGAGGATTACTGGCCTCAAACAGATGCCCTACGCAGACCGTCTCAAACAACTCCAGCTTTACTCCGTTGGATATCGTCTATGCAGAGGTGATCTCTGCCTAACATACAAAGCTATGTCAAACCCAGAGCTGTTGGACATGCTCCACTTAAAGAAATCCCAATCCCTCCAAGCTAGACGCTCTAGGGACCTAAACCTTGTCACCACAATAAACAAAACATGCCGAAGGGATAGATTCCTGTCCCAGAGACTACCCATACTCTGGAATAAACTACCTGTCTATATCAAGCAAAGCTCCTCATTAGCACACTTCAAGAAGAATATTGATGATCGGATGGGAAATAGGAAATTCACCCCGGGGATTACCTCTGTGGCTCTGCTCGACAGTGGCACAGGAAAATAATTTTCTTGGGTGGCAAAAGCCAGGGTACCTTTTTGGCTGGGCTTGTATAGGCCCCAGGGCCGATAGCCTAGTACCTACCTATGAACCTATAGATATATATATCTATATATATATATATATATCTATCTATATATATATATATATATATATATATATATATATATATGTATATATATCTATATGTATATCTATATATATATATATATATATATATATATATATATATATGGGTCTACCTGATAACACCGACATGCCACAATGACAACGAAATAACTGGCACGACAAAACCAAAAGAAACCGAAAGTTCAAAAACCCGAAACTTGACATGCCCAACAAACCACAATCCCGACAATCAACAAAACAAATACCTTTCCCGAAAAACACACACACAACACAAGCACACCAAAAACCTTACAAACCTACACTAAACCTTACATACACAACTATCTATGCACTAACTTTAACCCAAACCCTAACACTAAGGTCCGTCACTATCGCACACTTACCTTACCCGCACCCTAACCCTAACTCACTTAATCTGCCCCTAACCCTCAAGTCCGTTACTATCGCACATTTACCTTACCTGCACCCTAACCCTAACTCACTTAACCCACCCCTAAACCTAAAGTCCTTCACTATCGCACACTTACCTGGCCCGCACCCGACCCTAATGTCCATCTCTATCACACACTTACCTTACCCACACCCTGACCCTAACCTCCGTCCCTATCGCACACTTACCTTAACATGTCGGTGTTCTCAGCATCGGGATTCTCAACTTTCGATCATCTCCATTGTCGATCTTCCGGTGTCAGTGTTCTCGTTGTCGGCGTTGTGGACTTTCAGCGTTTTCAGGTAGACTCATATATATATATATATATATATAAATATATATATATATAAATATAAATATATATATATATATATATATATATATATATATATATATATGGGTCTACTTCACGTACCTTAAATACCACATAACCGATGACCAGATGAACAAGACCAGAACGCTGAAACTTCAAATAAACAAATGACCACAAAGCTGAAATGTTTTCCAGGGTAAGTAACCACTGGGCCAAAAACTCACTGAGAACACACTGCACCATCTACAACCTACATAGGTGGGGGACTATGATAGATAGATACACAGATAGATATACAGACAGATATTGCAGCATGGTGGCTGTTTTCTTACATGAAATACTATGTTAATATCATATATTGCAGTAATAATCAATCAAGATGTATATATATATATATATATATATATATATATATATATATATATATATATATATAGTCTATATCATAATCGCGAAAGACAGAAACCGCAAATACGAAAACGTTGACACATAATGAGCAAACTTCCAGAAGAGCGAACCACCAGAACAGTGAAAGGCAAAACATCGAACGGATTTGTTCGGCCAGCAGGGCAATTCTGGGGATAAGGGTATATACCCTTTTCCCCATTGCAGTGCGATCTCAGAGTTGGTATATTTAAGTAGGGGGTGTGTGGGGGTGTAGGGGGCCTTGCCCTCCTGCAAAAGTGTGTTTTGTTATTGTTTTTTGTAGTTGTTTAGGTATACTAACATGGCGCTGTTGGTTAGGGAAATCCGTTCAGTGTTGTGGTTTTTGCTGATTAGGTGGTTCTCTCATCTGGTAGTTCGGTCTTTTTGTGTCTGCGTTTTCGTATTCATGGTTTCCGTCTTTTGTGATTATGATATAGACCCATATATATATATATATATATATATATATGTATACCATTTATTACAGTAGTGAAATTCTTTAACAGCTGGTAAATGTGCAGCACCTGAGGAAATTAGTATGCTAAAAGGAAGGAATGAAGCTTAAAATGGCAAAGATGTTTACCAAGATGCGGATACGTATAAACTCTGTGGCGCATGTGATAAGTACTGCAAGCTATAGTGTGTGCTACTAGATAGGCAGGGATTCAAATCTGTCATCATCCAACTTGTGTGTGTGTGTGTGTGTGTGTGTGTGTGTGTGTGTGTGTGTGTGTGTGTGTGTGTGTGTAAAACTATCCCCTTGCAGCACTACAGACATGCCCATATGGACTATCTTTGTGAAATGGTTATGCATTTAGGGAGGTTGGCATAGTGGTTAAGGTGTTCACCTTACAGACACAAGGGGCAGGGTTTGATTCTTACATGGGGTAATTGGCTAGTCTTAAAATGGCCCACAAGAACAGTTAGCCTAGTACTAATCTATGAACCTATGAACCTCCCACTGAGAAGGATTTTGTGGTCAGGGAGTTGAAAGTATTGGTGAAGATAGATGGTTTACTTTCTCCAAATGTTTTGGGTTTCTAATACCATGATGGGAATAGACCCCATTCCTAAGTCAGGGTATGATCAGAGTTCATGAAATTAGTACTGTTTTAGTCTTTGATGCTAACCAAGACTGCTCTTCTAAGCACCCGCAATGTGCCCAGAATTGCCTACTTGTAATTTACACCGGGCTGCATGTAATGCTAGCGTATTAAAATATGATTGCAATTGTTTTTATTTAATCTTTTGCACCTACTACTATTATTGGAACTCTCTGGGTATCTTTCTTCCACATTGTTTTAGTTTTTGCTTGCAAATCCTGAACACTGATGACCTACATGAGGAGTTTGTGGTGTACTTGAAGACCTGTACCCTGTGTATTTAACTATGGAGTTTCAGAAGCTTTTCCAAGGATTTATATATGAAGTACCTGGAGCTTACATGTGGACTTAGGTGTGTGTTACACTGTCCAAAGAAGGCAGCCTGAATTGAGCAGCAGTACCCACAAAGAGTCATAAGAACTGTAGATTCCATATGGGAAGCTCTATGCAGTGAGGCTGTCTGTAAAAGAAAGATCATGTCAGCTCATCTTGGTTTAGCTCTTTGAAACGGTTACTGATGATATGGGTAGGAAGCATACAGTCTGCTTTGCTTATCTGGACCTTGCCAAGAGGTTTAACACTAACCCCCATGCTATGATTATTGGTAAACTGTCAAAATTCAACATGAACCCATACATAGTTTGCTGGGTTGGTAATTGGCTGTCTAAAAGAACCAATTCTGTTAAGGTCAATGATACCAAACTGTAGAAAGAAAACTAGTGGTCTCCCATAGGACTTCCTCCTCTTTGGTATATATATATATATATATATATATATATATATATATATATATATATATATATATATATATATATATATATATATATATATATTGGTCTATAGTTGGTCTATTTAAATAGCAAGGTTTGTGGGGCATTAAAGGGCGCTTGCTCCCCTGCTAGCATGGCTTAGTTGTTTTTTTTTTTTCACATTTTGGTACATTCAAATGTTCGATCATATGGTCTCGGCCAGATGAAAGTCAAATGTTTGGGTGTTACATTATGTGAAGATACACACACACACACACACACACACACACACACACACACACACACACACACACATACATATGTGTGTATCTGTGACATAAAAGCCGATACCAAGGGATTATGGCTAACCAAGTTTGCTGATGATTGCAAACTGGGGGGGGTTATCAAATCCTATTCTGCTACTTAAATTCTCCAGTGAGGGCTGGGCCAAGCAAATACTTGTTATATTAATCATGGGCTTATCCTTAACACTGAGAAATGCAGCACGGTTTAATTTGGTAAATCTAGCAATACTAATGCTTCCCATCACATTCCACTTAAATTTGGCATAGTCATTCAGAACTTGGGTAAGTATGTTGATAACATACTCTGTTTTGACCCCCACACAGCTTGGAAATCCTTCAGCCTTGCACAACTTATCCTTTGTTGCATCAAATCAGGACCAGAAGAGTTACAGTCCCAGTTTATTCATCCCTCATAATGCCCATCTTTGAAAATAATGTGCCTTTTGGCATGTATCTTGCTAAGCACTTAAACCAGCTTGAGAGACCTCAGTATTTCCTTAGCAAAAGGATCTCAGGCCTCAGTACCCTGAGTAAGTCTTATTTTCTGATAGACTAATAGTCTTGTCTCTCTGCTCATTGTGATACAGATACCTGAGGGGTGATCTCTGCTTAGCCTTCCAGACTATGAATTACCCAGCATGTTTTGAACTCCTTTACTTAAATGGAACCAGTGGTAAAGCAAACACCATATCTAGAGACCTAAACCTATATTACCATATGAACAACACCAAATGGCATGACAGATACGTCATCCCAATGTATACCCTGTTTCTGAAATAGGCTGCCCTTAACTATTGGTGAAGTACTTCTCTCACAACCTTTAAAACCAATCTGAATGACTGGATGGGTGATCGCAAATTTTCACCAGGGATATGATTAGAAGGTCTGCTTAATGGGAGTCATTGCTAGTTTATCACAGTATTGGATGATGTTGCAAAACTTCTCAATGATGTTCATTGTGTTTCACTGTTGCAGTCATTACACTTGGGGGTTATCCTGCTGGCAGGCGACCCGCAGTCGGCCCGAGTTCCAAAGTCTTGGTCCGGCGTCAGTTGCTGTCGCCCCTTCCCTGACGTCAGTGCGCCAGGGGTATAAAAGATGCAACCGACGCCATTTTCTTCAGTCTTTCTTGCCGCGCCGTGCCCGAAGCAAAAGCAGTTCACAAGTGCCGGTCGGCCGACTCCTGAGATTTTCAAAATTGAATTTCAGAACCAAAGTCTTCAATAAAGCTAAGTACTCCTTTGGGGAAACTTTTTCTTGCTCCAGACCGATGTCAATAAAAGTTAATAATTGTATTTCTTGTGGGAAGCAAATACCTCATAAGGACTTTCACTCTTACTGTATTCCTTGCCTAGGCCCTGACCACGACGTTACTAGTTGTCGGTTTTGTGCTAGATTCAATAAACGAATTATTAAACGTCGGTTTGATTTTGCTCTACATTACTTTGGCCGAAGGTTTAATTACATAATGCCATTGGAACAACCGTCAACCACAATTTATAAAAAATGCAAAGACAAAGAAAAGGACAGGCATCCGAGGTCCAAAACCGACGACGAAGCCTCTTCTAGGCCAGTCGCCGGTTCACCGGTTCTCAGTGAGGTGCTTTCGCAGCCCCTGACACCTGCTACCTCAGAGCCACAGGCCGTAACCGACAGCCACGTGGAGACACCGAGACCTGTGGAAACTCAAGGTATTGGGCCTACGGAAACTATACCCTCAGATGGGTCTGGAGCCACTGAGCAGGCATCGGCTTCTGAGGGTGTTTTCAGACCTTCACAGCTTACAATTAAGCCCACTACAGCAGCAAAGGCAAAGTCAAAAACACCATTAAAGACAAGGAAACAAGTGCAGCATTCTCCAGAACAGTCATCCATGCCAAAGAAACTGATGCTTAAGATGGCCGAAGACCTAATTACCTTAATCAGGGGTTCCCATCCCCCACCTGACAAAGGCCTAGGCAGGACACTGATTATGACTCCTCTGACCAGGTTTCCATTTCCTCTGATTCCTCTTCTGATCGGGGATATTCTCTCCCTCCCTATGAGCACTCTGATGCAGAAGAGTCCATTCCTTCAGCCTCTCCGCCTGAGGATTACTCATTTGGGGAAACCCTGCACACCATGAGGGAGCATTTCCATTGGGAGAGCCAGGATTATTCTGAATCCAAGAAAAGGCTCAGAGACTTCCTTTTATTGCCTCAGCACAGGCCCCTGGCAATACCCCTGTGCTTGATATTGTTGTTGATGTTTTTTCGGAATCTAGTCTGTCTCCTGATTCTTTACCCCCTGCACCAGTCAAGCCAGATAGGTATTACAGAGTCCCTGACTCTCATAAATTTCTTTACAAAAAACCCGCTGCAGACCCAGAAACAATTTCCCAGGGTCCTAAAGGGGTTAAGGCTTCTACTGCTAAAAATCCTGTCCCCTCAAATAGGGATTCAAGAGCTCTGGACAGATGGGGGGAAAAGTTTACACTTCTGCTACTTTAGCTGTAAGAGCTTTAAACTGTCAGTTTCACATGCTTAAATACCAGCAGTACCTCATGTCTTTGTTAAAGCAGAAAATGGAGGATTTATTGCATGCAGTTGAACAAGTGGGAAAGCATACTCTGCAATGTGGTTTTGATTCATTAGAGGCTTCTTGTAGAGACGCAGTTACAGGCTCTGTTATTCGAAGGCATGCTTGGTTGAAAGAACAAAATTTACCTGACCATGTTAAAGTAAAATTATTGGATGCTCCATTACAGCATGATACTTTGTTTGGTGTTAAGGCAGAAGAGATGTTAAACAAAATGGAGGATAAAGCAAAGTCAATGCAGACAGTGAAAGATTTCTTACAGGTTCAACCACCTAGATTTAGCAGAAACTGGCCTTCAAAAAATTGGTCCTTTCCAGTGTCAGACAGGCCACAAAGAGGCAGATACAGACGCCCAAGAAGCAGATCACAGCCACAAGGCTCTTACAGACCTAAGCAATGGGGTGCTTCCACCCCCAAAGGAGGGGAAGACAAGTCACAACCTTATAGGAAACAATCCCAATGACTTCCCTCTACAAATGCCAAGCACTTACCTCTTGACAGCACCCCTAGGGGGGAAGCTAGCACTTTTCTCAAAAAATTGGCACACGATCACCCAGGACCAATGGGCGCTGAATATTGTTTCTCAGGGTTACAGGTTCCACTTCCACACGCTTCCAAAACCAAAAGGTATGCCAGAACTGCCACAAAACCAATGGGCAGAGGCACAAAAACAGATTGCTGCTCTTATGGACATGGGAGCTATTCAAAAAGTTCCACAGCAAGAATAGGGACAAGGATTTTACTCAAGACTTTTCTTAGTACCCAGAAAAGACAAAGCCTGGAGACCAGTACTGGACCTGTCAATCCTAAATACTTTCCTGGATGTTCCAAAATTCAAAATGTTAACACTACAGCAACTTCTGACCATGCTGGGCAAGAAGGCTTGGCTAGTTACTTTGGACCTCAAGGAGGCATACCTGCATGTCCCAATCAGACAATCTTGCAGAAGATACCTCAGATTCATAGCAGACTCAATGCATTACTAATTCTCAGCACTGCCCTTTGGTTTATCTACTGCACCCAGGGTCTTTACAAAATGCCTGGCACCAGTAATTGCATTTTGCAGACAAAAAGGAATTCAGATATATCCCTACTTGGACGATTGCCTTATTCAAGTAGAGAGCAAGGGCATTCTTCTAAAACATCTGGCATTTGTAAAAAGATTGCTAATTTGCCTAGGGTACACAGTAAACAAAAAGAAATCAAAACTAGTACCCTGTCAAGAGATAATATTCCTGGGTGCAAGCTTAAATACAACTGCCTAGATGGCTTATCTCACGCCAGACAAACAAAGGCAACTGACTCATTACTTTCAAATGATGGCAACAAAGGCCCAGCTCCCTGCAAGAAAAATTCTGCAGGCCCTGGGTTTCATGGCATCCTGCATTCTACTAATTCCATATGCAAAACTGCATATGAGGAAACTACAATGGTACCTAAAAAGTGTTTGGACTCAGCATTGTCACAGTCTGGAGACAATCATAACCTTAATTCCCTGCCTACAACAGGAGTTTCGATGGTGGGCCCAGGCCTGTCACCACAACAAGGGACAGCCTTTCACTCTACCCACAGCCAGGCAGACAATAACAACAGATGCATCAGATTATGCCTGGGGAGCACATATGGCAGGAAAATGTATTCAGGGCACATGGACCAAGGAACAAATGCATCTTCACATCAATCAAAAAGAGATGCTAGCTGTACAGAATGCCCTGACAGCTTTCAAGGACCTAATGCCTCCAGGACAACTATTAATAAAGACGGACAATACCACAGTTATGTGGTACATAAACAAGCAAGGGGGCACTCTTTCCTACCCCTTATGCAGACAAGCCGTGACTTTGTGGAACACAGCACTGACCTATCAAGTACATCTGCAGGCACAATTCCTGCCAGGAACAAAAAACACACTGGCAGACGAACTAAGTAGAAATATCATGGATCCTCACGAATGGAAGCTCAATCCACAAGTATTCAGCATGATAACAAGGAAATGGGGACGACCAGACATAGATCTCTTTGCCTCCCCTCACAATTACCAAATACGGAAATTCTGCACAAGGACTTATCACTCTCACGCATGGAAAGTGGATGCTCCATCATTCAGCTGGAAAGGCCTGACAGTCTATGCCTTCCCTCCGATGCCTCTTCTCACCAAAGTGTTACTAAAAGTCAGACAAGAAAGGCCAAGAATGATCCTGATTGCACCAGACTGGCCACGCCAGCACTGGTACCCAATCCAAAAGAATTTGTCTCAAGGCCCACCTTGGCTTCTACCTCTAATGCCTCATCTTCTGACACAACAAGACAATCAGATTCTGCACAGTAAACTCAGAACCTTAATCCTGGCAGCATGGCAGATAATGTAGCCACTCAGACTGCACCTCTCTCTAAAGCTGTTATGGATGTCATTTTAGAAGCCAGGAAACCCAGCACTAGGAAATCTTATGCAGAAAAATGGAAGAGATTCTGTGCTTGGAACCAGGCACAAGGGCTCGAACCACTGGTTCCTAATATACCTCAGATTTTGCAATACCTAACTGAGATGTTGGACAAAGGCCTATCTTTCTCATCTATTAAAATCCATGCCTCTGCCATTTCAGCTCATTACAATACGGAACCTCCTATTTTTTCACATCCTCTACTACGACAGTACCTCAGAGGGGCAAAAAATATAAGACCCCCAAGGAGAGCACCAGTACCTACCTGGGACCTCAATTTTGTTTTAGAAAAACTCACACTGTCTCCTTTTGAACCAGCCAGCACAGCTGATCTAAAATTCTTGTCATGGAAAACTGCTCTGCCCCTAGCAATAACTTCTGCAAGAAGAGTCTCAGAGTTACAGGCATTAATGGCTTTGGAACCTTTCCTCATTTTTCATCAGGACAGGGTGTCTCTTAGGACAAACCCAACATTCATGCCAAAGGTGGTCTCCAATGTGGCCTTAAACCAAACCATTCATTTGCCTACTTTTTACCCAAATCCCCAGAATAAAGGGGAGAGACTTCTGCATGCTTTGGATATACACAGACAGCTACAATTCTATTTGGACAAAACAAAAGCTTTCAGGAAAAACTGAGCAACTGTTTGTAGCATATGCTGCAGGATCACAAGGAAAGCCTATCACAAAGCAGACAATCTTGAAATGGATAGGACACTGCATTCGCTTCTGTTATGCACAACATGGCAAATCTGTGCCTAAGGGCATTAGGCCTCATTCTACCAGAGCAGCAGCCACTTCAGCAGCTTTCCTCAGAGGGGTACCAACCAAAGACATTTTAGAAGCTACAACGTGGCGCTCAGTGCGCACTTTTACCAAGCACTACCACCTACCTCTCTACTCCAAATCCAGAGCAGGCTTTGCCACTGCAGTTCTGCAGGGCTTGTTAGCCTCACCAAATCCAATCTAGGTCCAGCCACCCTACCTCAGCTTTGGGATTCTGCCCAAGTGTAATGACTGCAACAGTGAAACACGATGAACATAGTACAGTTGTGTACCTACCATAAATGTAGATGTTCGAGTGTATTCACTGTTGCAGTACAGGTTACCCACCCACCATCCCCCTTTTCCATTGCTGGGACTTTTCTGTATTACTCATCTCTATACTACCTATGGCTTGTATTTGCTTATAGATGAAAGAAATGTTTGTAGTTATATATGCATGTTTGTTGGCATAATTTTATCTTTCCAGCCTTCCTCTCTGGGGGCTCCTGACATCTGGGTCAAGAAAAACTGAAGAAAATGGCGTTGGTTGCATCTTTTATACCCCTGGCACACTGACGTCAGGGAAGGGGTGACAGCAACCGATGCTGGACCAAGACTTTGGAACTCGGGCCGACTGCGGGTCGCCTGCCAGCAGGATAACCCCCAAGTGTAATGACTGCAACAGTGAATACACTCGAACATCTACATTTATGGTAGGTACATAACTGTACTTTCTCTTTGTGTCTTATGCTTAGTAAAAAACTAGAAATGTATGAACCATAATATGAGATATTTGAACTGTTTATCTTACCTAACTGATTTTGCCTAATTGTACTGTAAGTAAAATGTTCTTGCATCTACAAAAAGTACCCAGTGAATCAGTGAGTCAGTGAATCAGTGTATTTACATGCCAGATTTTATATAAATATATATATATATATATATATTTTTTACACATATTTATGTAAAATATACATATATATATATATATATATATATATATATATATATATATATATATAAATAACACAACCACACATAAGCATGTACATGCATATATTGTGTGTGCCTGTGTGTTACTTATACCCATGCAAGTTGCTTTTTATGCATAGACAACTGCTGAACCTGTGCTGTAGCTGCAAACTCTCAAACACTGAGAAACTGAAGTATTTACTTCCACCCCTTGTCTTCTTTGTTGTCATTTAACAAGTATTATGAGTATTAACTACATTTCTTGGGGGCTTGGTTTGTACCTTCTCTTTTGCTGTTAATACTCACTTTGCTCAGTTACTTTCAACTGCAGATACTTTTCTAAGCTTACTTTGCCTCATTTGGGGTATGTTGGTTGCAGGAGTTAGCCATATCTGGATCATGGTTAAATGGGGCATTAGGCAGGGTAATGGACCAGCTTCCCCCCAACCATTCAACTGTCCCATTACTTGGCTCTTTCTCTCCAATTACCAAAAACAGTGTTCATAGTTAAATATTTATATTAAATGCTGTCCAATTTATTCACAGCTAAGTAATAAACAACATTCAAATGAACAAGGAAACCAAGAATCACATGCAAAAAACATAGCTTATATGGTGATGCTCTGATTTACTACTATCAGTTTCTTTCCTTTACACCATAACTACTCTGACTCATAGTTAATTGACTTGCAATACAGGGGACCAGTGAGGAGCCTAGCCCAAATTTCCAGTGGCCCCAAAGCTGTCTGGTTAAGTGATTTCTTCAAGGATAGAGAATATATATATGAGGCAAAATCAGAGATGTTCTGCAAAACTGGAGAAAGATAAGAAAACTACTCTAAAGCTCTTAAAAAGTTACTAGAACAACACATTTTGTATAAACATGTACTTTGTGAACCACTACAACTGTGAAAATCTAATGACTGACATTAACTGTAATCCTCAGAGATTTACCAAAGGAAAAAAATATGTCAGTCAAGGTCTGCCAGTTGGTGTGGCGGATTATGGCTCTTGCCTCCTGCAGCTAAGTTGCAGGGTCTGAGCCTGAGCAACCCCTTTAACTAAACTGCCTTCTCTAAGTAGGGTATTACAGACAAACACACACACACACACACACACACACACACACATGGGCACGTGCGCGCGCGCACACACACACACACACACACACACACACACACACACTTGTACTTCAAAGTAAAATGCTGCTGTACTGTCTGGTGTGTGTGTGTGTGTGTGTGTGTGTGTGTGTGTGTGTGTGTGTGTGTGTGTGTGTGTGTGTGTGTGCATTTATATCTGCTCCAGAACCAAGTAAATCCATCTCTGCCCATTCTGCTGTGAAAACTAAATCTTACACCATTTGCATGCATGCTTGTTCCTGGCTGAATCAGCAAGCATGATACTGAGTAAAGCAGGGAAACCATTTTCCCCCCTTTAAAGCAGCACTATGCAGGAAAACTTTTCTTTCTTTCTTTCTTTTTCTTTCTTTCTTTTTTTGAATGAATCTGTTGTGGCTAGCCCCTCCCCCCCCAGCCAGCACCTTGCCATAAGCAGCTGCCTAGAATGCCAAGTGCGGGATCTGGCCCTGAGGTTATCTAGTGCTAATCATTATGGTTTTTATATACCCTTTGATATTAAGTTTAATAATGATATTTGTGGACCAGTTTAGACTAAACTGTCCTTCGGGCTAGTTTATGCAGGCTGTGAGTTATAGATACATAGGTCATAGGTTTATACTAGGCTGTTGAAGCAGTGGACCATTTGTCTCATAGCCAGTTGTTGTTGTTTCTTTCGGCTTTTCCCGGTTAGGGGTCGCCACATTGGAACTCCAGTCTGCTAATGATTGGCAGTAGATTTTTACATGCCGAGTTGCCAGCCCTGACGCACAACCTTCAACAAAGATAGGCCCATTTACGCATGTCTCCACACAGAAGACGCTCTAGCCGAGAATCGAACATGACAACGTCTTACTGTGAGGCGACAACGCTACCGCGGCACCACCACCGGTCTCATAACCAGTGATCTTACCAATTTAACAAGATATGAATAAATAATCCCAGGTTAGTATCTGCTTCTTTCCCTAAGGAACAGAAGGGCAGGCTAGAGGTACACTTATAACTGCACATCCAGTCATCTAGGTTATACTTAAAATGAGTCATGAAGCTACTAAACTTTATCTTGTAGGAGAGTCTATTCCATAAAAGGAGTATTCTCTGAGAAAGATATCTATCCCACCAGCAAGTCCTAGTTATGATTTGGTGGTGGTTTAGATGTCTTGAGTGGGTGTTTAGGGTAGCGTTAATTGGGATGATGTGTAGGAGAATAAGGCCTACTTTATACAAGGCAGATTTCTCCTCTCAGTAAACAGGAAATGGAAGATAATGAGAATGCTCTAAGGCTGTCAAGGTAACTCAAGTAGGACACGCCCCTGATTATTGTTTGTTAAATACGTGCTGAGGGGTCTTCAGCAAGGTCATATGTCTAATCAAGTACGTATAATGACATTATATTCTATTACTGGTCTGATAAGGGAGAACAGGAGGGGAACTATGACTTCCTTGGATTAAGGAGATATGCCTCCATAATTAGTCTAACTGTATAAAATGATTGCTTAACAGCAGGGTTACACAGTGGTCAAAGGATCATTGTCCATGAAGTTGCTCATGTCCTTGATAACCAAGTAGTTTTTATGGAGGGGTGTCATCTATGTGATAGGAACAAGAGTGCCCAGGTGTGTTAGTATGTGTTCAGCCCTTCTGGACAATATGTAGGTCATCTGGGGTGTTTATGAAAGCTCTGAGTTTACAGCCATAAGCTAATTTTGTCAGCCATAGGGCTTTTGGTGTCTGCTTTAATGTAAGAATAGGTACCAATGACAAGTGGTACTTGAACTGATCCCTAAGGGATACCATTGATAATTACTACTTTAGTTGCAGGTATGCCATTGATAATTACTACTTTAGTTGCAGGTATGCCTTTAACACTAACAGACTGGCTTCCATTCGTGAGCTAGTTTGCTATCCAGTGGGTAACACAGAGATATAAATTTAACTGGATTAACTTATTAATGATGCCTGAATGTGGAATAGCATCAAATGCTTTGGCCAGTGCTGTGAGAACCAGTTTAGCTGAATTTAATGTTGTAGCAAATTGTTCAAAAATAGTCCACCAAGTTTACTAGGCAGAATTTGCCTTTAACAAACTCAAACTGGATAGGGTCTAGAATTTGATGGCTGCCTGCATCCAAATTTATGAGGTCCATAATGATTTGCTATGTTGCCTTATAGATAAGGCTGGGCTGTATTTTCCCGGTCAGTCATTAGTCCCCTTTTGTGGAGTAGGATGATTACAGCAATTTTCTGTACTTCTGAGACAAATCCAGTGGAGAGGCTGAAACTTAAAAGCTATAATAGAGAATCAGCCAGGCAGTATTTGGTGCTGACAAGAAGACAACCTGGCACATTGTCAGGGCCAATAGTGTTTTTGGCCTTGGAGTGAGAGGGAGAGTGTTTAGGATTTGCTTGGAGGTGATTTTTTGAGGAGTCTAGGGATACTAGTATGTGATGAGTAATTTGCTGGAGATAGTGGGGAAAGTGTGAGCAGAATTTGTCCACTAATATGTTGTCAATGTCTTTAGTGGTCAAGTATGTGATGTTATTTTATATTCACACAGTGCATTGCTGGTTATTATTTCTTAGGTCCCTGAATACTTGAAGAAGGCTTTATTGTTATGCATAGAATGGTGGCTATTCAAAAGCCATATGTGCTCCTGGACGGTTTTATTTCTAAGCTCTTTTTTGATTATTTTGAGCTCTACCCAGTTTGGTGTTGTGTTTGCTTTTATAGACTAGGAGTTTCTTCCTATTATTCTACAATTTGTTGATACAGGGGTTCCACTACATGGATTTGTTGTTAAACTGGGAATTACATTTATGTCTTATGGGTGCTGAACCACAATACTCACTTGGAGGTGGACATATAATTCCTCTGTGACAATTGCAGGATGTGAACCAGAGTCATCAAACTGAGTAGGATCTTTGAATTTCATCTAATCATCATTTAGCTGGAGTAGATTTGCCTTGCAATAGTTTCTAAAGATAGAGAGATGTCAAGGTGACTGTGGTGTCAACCTATAGTAGATATTATTGCATGATTGTCAGATCATTATGTTTATCTGCCTAACTATAATGAATTTAAGTCTTGCTTTCTTTTTATCTCATATATTGCGATTGTTATTGTATTATACATTTATTGTAACATGCATCTCTCAGTTATATTTGTACTGTTGGAGCTTTTCTCCCTGGGCCTCCACTGAAAAAGGGCTTTGTCCCAGTTGGACTATCCTGGTCAACAAATGTCAAATAAATAAATAAATAAAATCTAACTACTGATTTGGCAGCTGTGGGCAGTGAGCATGAAGGGGAGCTATATTTGTGAAAACTAGGTCTAATATTTGTGAGCTCTCATTGGGATTTCAACTGGTTGGTCCAAGGAGTTAGCATTAATGAAATCCAGGAATTTCTGTAAATACTTGTTTGCACTGATATAAGGTTCTCCACTTAATGGAGGGAGTAATTGAAATCATCCAAGAAGACAGCATTAAATTCTGTGGTGAGGGACATCAGTTTGTTAGAATTTGCCTCATGATCTGCCAGTGTCATAGACAGGGTATGGTAGCTGGCCACTGTGTGATACTGGGTTTGACATATCATAACTAAACTGTTCAGAATTTCTAGGTCATTGTCCTGCAATACACATATGGAGGTAAAAGGGTTTCTCAGGAGCATAGATAGGCACCTACCAGCTACAACGTCCAATACAGTCTTGGGTCAGAAAGAGTGCTAAGCATGAAAATTCTGCACTGTATGGATGTTTTCACGGTTCTGAAGCCATGCTTCGGTGACTATGCATATATTAATATTTTCAAGTGTTAGGAATGCCTGTAAGGAGTGCAACTTTTGTTTAGGTTTCTAGCATTGAGCAGTGCTACTTTTATATGATTATTATTGTTGTTGGCTACATGTGCAATTGGACTGGGGTGATCTTGCTTAAAAAAGGCACTATGGCTGAAGAAATTGTCCTATCCAATATAAAAGCCATGAGGAGAGAGAGATGCAGACTGTCCCTAGCAAGACAGCTGGGACTGTCATCCATTAAGCTGTTATATATTGAATCCGCCCAGAATGATACCAATAGTTGAGCCAATAATTAAAGTCAATTATGTTTCATTTGTAATATGACATTATTTTTGTTGACAGTAGGATACTGTTAATTACTAGTTTCACTCCCTTTCCAGGAGCATATTGCAAGAGCTCCATAATGTCCCTGTGCAGTCTGTTTAGTAAGACAAAGGCTGAGCTGGGCCCCACTTTAGTAAGTACAACAAAAGAAAAAAAAAACAATGAAAACTCAGGGAAAGCAGAAACCCAAGTGTACAAAACCCATCAGGACCTGTAGCAATTAGTCTATCTCTCACCTAGATCAAATCACAACTGATTCTAAGATGGCTTTTGCCCCATGGCCAAACAGATTAGATGGGACAAAACAGTATTACGTAAAACAGAACAGCTCAAAATGGCTGAAGTGCAACCAGCAATATTAGGAAGGCAGTAGTAGATGAAAATGTTTAAAATGATCTAAAAACTTTGGAGACCAAGGATGTGACTGATTGCCTTCTTATTACTTTTCCTAAAATCTTACCGTACACCTTAACCCAGAACTTGAAATTAGCATACGGTGGCTATTGTGTTCCCACACTGTCATGAGCGTAGTTCAAATTGCATTATGTTGTTCTGCTGCATTTGGTTTGCTGTGCATCTGGTAACATTGTTACTCCTACTTTGTCTGTTTATAGATCTTTTAGTCACAAACAAGGATGTCCATACTTGGCTTATTATACTTTTTAGTGCTTATTTTGGTCCAGACCTAGCATAAATAATTCTTCTTTAAGGCAAAAAGGAGTAAAATTCCAAGGTTGCTGTATGTTTGTACTATGTTATGTTCACATTAATAGTTAACTAAGAGTGAATATGAATTCATTCTTTCTCTGCCTGGTGTTGACAGGTTTAAATAGCCCTACTTCATTATTTTATTTTTTGTTTTCCATATTATGTTAATTTAAGTTATCTAGAGATCCTTATGATGATCATAGGTGTAGCCATGGTGTGAAAATTAATTTCTGAGTAGAGTGACATCTTGATCAACTCAAAGACACTAAGTTTCCAGTCTTCAAATATACAGTGGATATAAAAAGTATACGCACCCCTGTTAAAATGCCAGGTTTTTGAGATATAAAAAATGAGACCACAATAAATAATTTCAAAACTTTTCCCACCTTTAATGTGACCTATAACCTGTACAATTCATTTGAAAAACAAACACATCTGTTAGGGGAAAAAATATAAAAAATAAAAAACTTACAATACGCTGGTTGCATAAGTGTGCACACCCTTAAATTAATACTTTGTTGAAGAACGTTTTGATTTAATTATACCCAAAGGTGGGAAAAGTTTTGAAATGATTTATTGTGATCTCACTTTTTTATATCACAATAACCTGGCATTTTAACAGGGGTGTGTACACTTGTTATATCCACTGTATAACTGAAGCAAAAAGGGTACAACTGATCCAGCAAAGAAGGTGAATGCATTCTTGTTATATTATAATCTGTCCATCTAAAAGGTTCAGACATGAACATTTTGTTACATGAGGTTAATCTTTAATTACACAACATATTTACTAAACAACAAAGTGGGATTATACTGGAAGGGAAGCCTGGCGCTCCAAACTGAATTCTCTAGATACATCCCTGCTGATAACCACTCTAGCATGGTTCTCACATTAACTTCATGGTTCCCATACTAACTTTGCTTTTACAGCCTGTAGACTGTGGCAGTAAAAAGATGCCTCTCTTCAATGAGTATATTAGTGCATTATTTTAAATTTTAATTTAATTTCTGCATATAGTTGAATGTGTGTTTTTTAGGATAGTGTTTCTTCGTAGTTTGTTGCATCTGAGGCAAATTAAAGATGGGAATAGTACCTTAAAGCACATTTGCTGCAGTGTTTTAATGATAAATGTGATTTTACTTATTTTTATGCATTCTAAGTCTCATCTTCTATTATGGCAATTCTCCTATCTATGTCATATATTTTAAGTTTTAAACATATAAGCTGCAGTGGATCAGAGTCCTCAAACAAAAGCACGGTGTCATTACCATTGATTTTTAGTTTTATTTTTGATGGCACCTAAGACCCTTCATAACACTAGTAAAAGTAAACTCGTTTGTCACTTGTTTTACAAAGCAAAGGCAAAAAAGCATGCGTTCAAGTACTACCTTCTGACTAATTTAACCAAACAAAGAAAGGATGGGTTCCAGACCAGGATAAAAGTGGCAGGTTTCCATTTCTGTAAGAAGATTAGTGGATACTATAGTTAAATCATCTTCTAAAAATATATAGGAGTCCATAGTTCATATAGAAATATATATATATTTTTATTTCAGAAACAATTCATGATTTGGTGTGAGTAATGCAGGATTTAGCAATGGCTGGCATGGTTGATCATTCATAGAAAGCCAGCAGTGGCTAAGTCCTAAATTTTCCTGATCTAAAAATATACTATTGCTATTATGCAATGCCATTATCAAAAAAAAAGTAATTGCTTACCTTTTTAAATAATGGTATTGTATGCCTGAACTTCTTGTTTCTGTAGTGTTTCTCTTCCATCTTCCATGGCTTCCTAATTGCTGTGCATGAATAAAACATGTTACGTGCTGAAGTACATTAGGCTGAATGCAGTTTGAGACACTTGTTTATTTTTTATGGTCTCAGAAGTGTTCATGTGTCCTACTGCTCAAATGAGGTCACTTGCAGACTTCTGACATCCCAATATATATATATATATATATATATATATTTTTTTTTTTTTTTTTGGAGATTTGTGTGTGTGTGTGTGAGTGTGTGTGTGTGTGTGTGAGTGATTGTGACATCGCTGAACAAAGACACAAAAGAGTGCAGACCAGAAGAACAATCTTTTAAGATTGAATCTAAAAAGGATCGCAGAAGACAAAAAAACTAAAAAATATATTTTTTTGTGGGGGGCAGGGCAAGCCCTCCCCTGAACCACACCCCCCCTGTTAATTATTTATACCAACTCTGAGACTGCACGGTAGCAGGGTAAGGTCAAATTCTCAAACCCCACTGTACCTTGATTATGCATACAAATCAGCTGATAGGCTGAAAAGGCAGTCTGTAAGGGTATTTATCTTCTAAACATTCACTCTTACAAACTGCAACTGTGTGTGTGTGTGTGTGTGTGTGTGTGTGTGTGTGTGTGTGTGTGTGTATGTGTGTTAATATTAAATGCTAATATAACTAATATTTAGAATATAAAATACTTCTTTCAACAGCAATTACATATGGGCAGATAAACTATTTTAAATCAAGCATATACAAATGTATATCTTAATAAAAGAGCAAATATGAAACAGTTCAACAGGTACTGCATTGACTTAATGCAATAGTGCCTTCCAGGGTGGGTGTTACTAGGGCATATGGAAAAGGGGAAATTAGCTGTTCACCCTGTTGATAATTCTGGTTGGCGTTTTTCTATTTAGTGGAGCAGAGGACATAGTGGCTGTAGCTTTTGGTTTTAATTCTACGGCCCCCTGGACTTATTCCTACAGGTAATATGAGCTTTACACTAGCCATGTCAATTGCTTTATCCAATTAGCATACGCATTTTTGTGGTCTACTTCACATGACTGAAAACTCAAAATACTGAATTTCATTCGACTGAGACCACAATACCTAATTTCAAAATACTGAAAACTCATTTGACTGAGTCTCATTATACTGAAAACTTACAATGCTGAATTTCAAAATACCAGATTTGATGTGTGTTTTCCTTCACCTGTGAGTTGCTTGTGATAATAAAAATTACCTTAACGTAAAGTGCCGACTATCACAATATTGATAGTAGCGTAGAAAGTAGTGTTGTAATGTTTCTCAATGTGGGTATGTCTCTTTACATTTTTATGGGAAGTATCTAAAATTATATGCCAGATGTTTCTTGCACTCCAGGCTGTAGTGGCAGTGTGTTCAGTACTGTAAAGTAAGTAAAACGTATATGCCCTTTTCCCCACTGTAGTGCGATCCTGGAGTTAGTATATTTAGTCAAGGGGTATGGGGAGCTATTGGGGTTGTGGGGGGCATAGCCACCCACTTAGTTTGGTTTTATATTGTCTATATTCTGTTAAAAGGGTAAGTAAGTAAGTAGTTTTTAAGTTTTTTGAAAGAGTTAGTTCGTGGTGTTGTAAGTGTGCATGTCTATGGCTTAAAATTTAACATTTTGAAATTCAGCATTGTAAGCTTTCAGTATAATGAGACTCAGTCAAATGAATTTTCAGTATGTTGAAAATTAGGTATTGTGGTCTCAGTCAAATGAAATTCAGCATTTTGAGTTTTCAGTCATGTGAAGTAGATCCCATTTTTGCATATAAATGACTTAATATTGTATAACAAAATTAACATTAAAGGAATAGATGCCCCCCTAGTTTAAGCTTTGGTTTATGACCCCATTTGGAAATAAAGTGTATTTTCTGATTATTTAATTTAAATAATATTTTACTTAAAAATTGTATCCCATATACTTATACTTGCATGTGATTAAAAAGTACAGTATAATTGCCTATCCATTTTAGATTGCCCTTCTGAAAAAAAAAATTCTGTAAGAATTGAGTGTGCAAAGTCTTATAATACCCTTCTAGAATGCTTAATCCTTCTAAATAAACATACATTGTTTTATTTCTCATTTAAATGTCTTGTCTGCTCTAGATGACTTCTTAATATCTAATGCAATAATTTCCGTTGCAGTCATTGGGCACACTGGTTACTATTATGTGTTTAGGGGATATTAATGATCAAAACATTATTTGAGAGCTTAATAAGATCCTCATTAGTTACCATGATAGCGAGGATTACATTAAAGAATCATTGAATGGTCTTCTAGTTTTCCTACATGATGTTCCCATAGTTTAAGATTTGAGATCGGCCATTTCTAAATGCATGCTGTGAATGACCTTAAGGAAGGTGGCATGCCTGAATGCCTGGTAAATATATAAGGAAAAGCAACTAAAAGATTATCTTAAAGCCATACCACAAAACATAAAGAAGTTTCAGAAACAGCCAAGCAGTCGTTCATGGTTAGAGACTAAATGACTCATAACGTACGTATAGGGAAGTGAAATCATTGTTCCCTGTTTACAAAGCCTTCCCAGACCTTCTCACAGTAGCATAGTTATTTATTATTTAAAAAGATATGGATAAATTAATAGTCCATCAAAATCCTTGCCAGTGAGGCATAGATTATGGCTAAAGAGTGTCAGTGGACCAGCCTATTTACCCAGTTAACAAAAGATAAATAAATAAAAATAAATTAGAGGAAGCTGATGAACTAGCTTGTGAACAACAAAAGTGTAGAGAAGCCAAAGATGGTGAAAAGATTTGAAATGAATTAAGGACACTAGTCTGTTACATAGGACAGCATTACGAGTAAGATGGACAGATATGGAGATAACATCTGAGGAGAATTCATACCTCTCAACTGTACAGATTTTCCAAGAATGTCCAAATTTTTGCCTCATATTTTTGTTCCGTTTTTCATAAAATTGAGGTTTTCTGGCAAATTAGTGGCAAATCTTTAAAGACCGAAGTACAGGTTATAGGTCACATTACAGGTGGGAAAAGTTTTGAATTGATTTATTGTGGTCTCATTTTTTATATCACAAAAACCTGGCATTTTAACAGGGATGTGTACACTTTTCACTTTTTATATCCACTGTATAAGAAGTTTTCCCAGCCAGAGATGAAAATGCTATTGCATGTTTTCTGTGAATATAGACTGTAGAAACAGGAAATGGATAAAAACAACCAGAATTTCAATGATCGTGTATGACATGAGCTGATGGTGGACATGACTATTGGTGGCTATAGCATAGAAGCTAATCATATCATGCACAGGGTCACCAACTTGATCATTTATGTATTCAAAAAGGATCACACATTGCACAGAAGGAGGTGGCATGGGTAGGGGTCCACTGTCCAGGCCCACTTTACCATTGAGAAGGGGTTCCTTTTGGAAGAAATAGAATGGAGTTTGATACCCAGAAGAAGCCTGGATGTGGGAGCAGAACTGGATGTAGCATTCCCCTTCTATAGTAGAGATATCCCATTGTGGTATTATCTTATGTCAGTAGCACACTTTAGGGGCATGCCTATGCCATAGCTCAGGGATGCTCAATACCACTGTCTATCCTCTACATGTGAGGTACAAATGTTTATATTCTGTAATCACAAGGTGATAGAATTGTTACATATTAGTAATATCACACATGGGTGTTTATTTGTCTTCTTTCACAACTGTTATGGTTATGGGTTCCTCTACAGTGGTACAGGGCATGCCTGACATAGGTGCTGCATTGGACTGTGATGGTGATAGTGGCTTTGCTTTAGCAAAATGTCATGATTTTTGCCTCATATTTTTGGTTTGTTCACCATACAATTTGTGTTTTTCTGTCAAATTGTTGAGGACTGAAGTCACTAAATAATGAATGATATTTGGGTTTCAGACTTCATATCCTTCAGAACATTAATGCTAATGCAAATCTGTTATTCTAACAACTTTTTAAGTTTATAAGAACAATAATTAAAATGTGTCCCTGATTTTGGGCCTTTATGGTGCAGCGGTAGCATTGTTGCCTCACAGCAAGTGGTTCTCCCGTTTGATTCTCGGCACGAGTGCGGGGAGTGCCTTCTGTGTGGAGTCTGCATGTCCTCCCCACAGTTGGGTGGGCGTTTGAAAGACATGCGTAAATGGGCGTGCCTTCGTTGAAGGTTGAACGTCGAGCTGGCACCTCGGCGTTCGTGAAAATCTACTGCCAATCATTAGCGGACCGGAGTTCCGCTGTGTCGACCCCTAACCAGGAAAAGCCGAAAGACAAACAACAAGAACAACATGCCCCTATTATTTTTTGGCTTTATCCAGATTTCTGTCACTAAGAGGCTGAGAGGTATGCTGCTCTGTCTCCCAGTGATTTCCTAACATGAATCCACAACGGGCATTACACAATGGATATGCAGGACAGTCATTCAGGCAGAGGCAGAAGCTACTACTGCCTTGGCAGAAATGATAGGTTTATTATACATCCTGTGTAGCAAGGTACATGAGGGCTTTAAGTATATGGCCCACCTCATTGGTGTGTTGGACAGATATATACATACCTCTCAACCATACTGAATTCCTCAGTATTTACTGGTTTTGAGGGCTAAATAATGGGGTGTCACGTATTTCCAAATGGCCCCTTCAGTTCCCATTTTTTTTTTATTTTTATTTACAATTTTAAGTAATGTTCGACATCATCACACATTGCTAACGTGCAGGGGTGGTGTGATGACATCAGCTTCATGAAGCAGTGCCTGTCAGTCTCGTGTTTGCTGTGAGAAGAACCCAACCTAAGCAAAATTAGCTATCCATTGCAAAATTAATTTGACTGCTACATTGCAACTACATAAAGCGAGGATCTTCATCTGCCTGTTGGACTCGAGGGGGGGGGGGTGGCAGTAACTATGTGAACTTTCCAGTTTACACTTCTGTTTTCAGAGTTAATCACTTGGGGCGTCCCTTCAATAACACTTATCAGAAGTTTATGGAGGTGTCAGGAGTGGTTAGTACCTGTGTACCTTTTTTTTAAATGGGGGATGACAGGATTGTGTTGTTGACTTACATATCCTTAATGTTTTCATTGTGGATTCCTTGTGTTTGGATATTATATTTGAAGAGTGTGCATGTGTGATCTTTTTAATTACTTGCTTGTCAAATCTCTATTTTCACCTTTAACCCTTTCCTTTTCTGCCTTTTAATGGGTCTAGCACAACTGTTGTAAGAAATTCTGTACTTAATACAGATCTGTTATCCGACTCCTCCTAGATGGTCATGAATTAGAGGTTAGCATAAAAAGAGATGAAACAATGCCAACTGACATTTCATTCTAAAATGTTGCCTTGCTGAATCAGAGCATACATAGTCATCAGAATCCTGAAGTTGTGATGCACACAGTTATTAACCTTTTTGACAATTTTGTTGGTATGTCCAGATGGGCTATTATGGAGGGAAAGTCCATTAGATAACAGATCCTATAAGTACCTTACGACAAAGTCTGTTGCGTGTGTTACTAAGATAATTTTTGTTGCTTCTTAACTTGGAAGTACTTTGAAGATATGCATACAGGGATTGTCAAGACATCAAGACATTGTGTACCACATCGACAAAAAGAGGGGGGGGGGTATGTTTGTTACATGTGTGAGTGTGTGGTGCATGTGCATGTAGGGGAGGGGGAGACAAGCTTTAAGCTCCGCTCATTCCAGCAAACTCCTGCAATACTAGTCTCCATAGGAATGTGTGTTTCCTTGGCAATGTTCTTCTACTCAGATTTAGGGTATGGTTAATAGGGGGATGGTTGATGGCCTGCCAGAGAAACTTTACCATACTATCACAAAGATGTCTGGACAGAGTAAAAAATAATGAGGGACAAAGGCCTAAAATAAGAGACTGCTTTTAAATATTGCTCTTATAAATTTAGAAAGTCGATAGAATAACAGGTGTTGCATTAGTATGTATTTTGTGAAGGATATGAACTCTGAAACACATATTTGTCATTATTTAGTGTTTTCAATCCTCAATGATTTACCTAAAAAGAACACATTTAATGAGGAAGAGAACAAAAACATGAGGCAAAAAAATTGGACATTCTGCAAAATTCTGAACAGCTGAGATGTATGTCGTCTACCACACCTTAAACTTGAAAACATTTTATTAAATTAGCTGCAGAATGTTATGGTAGTGCTACCCCTGCCATAGTCCTAAACAACTGTAATGCCATGCTTATTAGTTGTGTACACACACACACACACACACTCTCTCTCTCTCTCACACACACACACACACACACACACGCACACACACACACACACACACACACACACACACACACACACACACACACATATATAGCTAAATCCTACTGAAATACATTTTTAAGTAACCTTTCATTCACCCATACATTTGTAAATAGTATGGACAAAGTGATGTGTTAATCCAAGGGCCTCTTGGAATATTTTACTGAATCCAGTGCTTAGTTAGATTGTTTGATAATGATGGTAAACTAAACAATAGTCTACAGGTGAAAATATCACTTTTTAATCAACCATGTCATAGTAAGTTATTGTTTCCTAAGGTGACTAAATCAGTATCCATAGTGTGACAATCTGTAGTCACTGGAGATCGGAAAGGATGTCTAGCATTGTGTAGAAGGTTGGCATAATAGTTAAGGTGTTTACCTTACAGACACAAGGTGTAGCATTTGATTCTCACATGGGGTAATTGACTAAGCTTAATATGGCCCACAAGGGCAGTTAACCTAGTTGTAACCTGTGAACCTAATGTTTTTTTACTTGCATTACAAGTATGTTGTTGTGAAAATCACAAACCTGAAATTGAAATCAGGTGATAGATATTATTGAGAGAGAATATAGCAGTTACCGCATACCTCTCAATCTCTCAGAGCAAGAAATCTGGACAAAGCCAAAATAATCGTGGGACAAAGGCCCAAAAATAGGGACATATTTTAAATATTGCTCCTGTAAACTCATATAATTGCTAGAAAAATAGGTTTTGCTTTATTATGTATTTTCTGAGGGATATGAAGTCTGAAATTCAAATGCCTGCCATTATTTCGTATTATTTAGTGACTTTAATCTTCATGTTGTTATCCCACAATTCCAATCGAGTGGGTGGGGTTGTATGATTATGCATGCAAATTATATGTTAATGAATGCCCCAATTTTTTCCAGTTGTACCTACTTTTCATGGGCCTTTGTCCTGATTTTGATGTTTCCAAGTTGAGAGGTATGGGTATAGGGGTCCCTCCACTGCCTGTGTGAATTGGGGCTGATGCTGTTCCCATGCTTATAGGGTGGGCAGGTCACATTTGCTATATCCTGTACACCACTTGCCAGGTGCCTGATGAAACATCACATAGCCACCCACAAACGTGGCTAAAGTGGCAGTCAGGCATATAACAAAGCAAGGAGGTCATGGTCTCAGGGCTTGCTATCTTCCTTCCCTATGGGTGCTATTGCCAGTCCCATTACTCAGAGGGTAAGCACCTATAACCAGGGACATCCATGGTCTGCATTCTTCTCACCTGAGGTGCCACAAAACCTGTCATACCACATACACACAGTGCAGATTCCGAACACTTACACAGTACTGCTGGACATCTACCCATCTCTAAAAGCACCACCCCCTCCCTACACATTATACCCAGCTCAACCCATTCCTCTGGCCATATCACATACTCCTTTCCAAATCCTTAGTAAACCTCACCCCAGTACTGTGCCCATTCCTGACTCTTGTCACTGTGTGTATGGTGACTAGTTTGCCCTGCTATCACAGCTGTGTTTTATGGGTAGGTGATATCTGATGCACAGTGTAGCCCAGTTGATGGACTGTAGAGCATAGCTTGAGTGTAGTATGGCATATATCAGTTTTAATCTTTGTTGGGTCTAATATGGCCCATAATTGAGGGCCAGATGCAGTCGTACCTCCCAACCATCCCGAATTACTCGTTTTTTACTGAAATAATGGGGTGGCACGATTCCCGAGTGGCACCCCTTCATTTCCGATTCCATTTTGTTTACATTTTCACACTGTTTCAGCTGACATTATCACATGCGCAATGACATCAGCACCGTCTCAGTGCTAGCAGCCTATCGGAATTGAGCTCAAGGGCTGAAGAACTGGTAAGGATGTTTCAATATCATGGCTAACTGAATGAAGAACTGTATGGTGTGTGTGTGTGTGTGTGTGTGTGTGTGTGTGTGTGTGTGTGTGTGTGTGTGTGTGTGTAAATGCGCCCATTGTAATACACCTGGTGGTTAGAGGTACTCAGGCTCAAACCCTGTACCTTGGGTATAGGGTAAGAAGAGCCTAATGTCCCTAGCCACCACAATTTGTGAATTTCTGCCATATTTTTGATCTGTTCCTCATAAAATCTGTGGTTTTTCAGGATTTTTTTGACAAATCACTGAAGGTTGAATTCATTAAATAATGACAGGCATTTGAATTTCAGACTTCATATTCTTCAGAAAATAAATGATAACAAAACCTTTTATTCTAGCAATTGTCAAAGTTTATAAGATCAGTATTTGAAATGTGTCCCTATTTTGGGGCTGTATTCCCCCATTATTGGCTTTGTCCAGGTTTTTTGTGCTAAGAGTTGAGAGCTATGGCGAGAAGTGAGAACTGAATTCTGTATTCCCCCATTATTGGCTTTGTCCAGGTTTTTTGTACTAAGAGGTTGAGATCTATGGTGAGAAGTGAGAACTGAATTCACTAAATGATAGCCATTTAAGTTTCAGTCTTCCTTTCTTTCAGGAAACAAACTGTTGATTTGGCATAGTGGTATGTTGCTCTGACTGTAGTGCACAGCGTCCTGGGTTCAAGACTTGCCAGTGAAAAGCATGGTGGTAACACAGCATTTTATTCTAGCAACTTCCCAAAATTATACATGCAATGTTTAAAATGTGTCCCTGGTTTTTGGCTTTTTGTCCCCCCCCCAAAAAAAAAAACGTAAACTGAAAATAAGTGCAAGAAGCTGTGCAAGATGCCTATGGCTTACACTACTGTCATTCCGTATATATATATATATATATATATATATATATATATATATATATATATATATATATATATATTGTGTGTGTGTGTGCATGTGTGTGTGTGTGTGTGTGTAAGTAGACATTTATGATGGAAATGTTCTGAATTGGGGAGTTTTGTCATTATTGGCTCATGCATTTTGTTTAATTGCTTACTGGAAAAATGTTCAAACAATAAATTTAAAATGCGCTCTGTCTAACAAGTGTGCTGTATTATACAAGGAATATAATTTAATAAAGTCAGGAAGGTGTATCAAGGAGCACATGTATGTTTCTTGTCTTGCGTGAGAGAGGGGCCAGTGATTTGAAAATAGCCCAAAGGTAATCTTTATCTACCACTGGCCAGATGCATTTTCTTTGGATGTAGTTGCGATTCAATGCTGTTTTAATGAATGTGAGTTTCAAGGGCAGAGAAGTTTTAATGCCAATTCTATTTTCATTCTGAGACAGTATTGCTTTGTTTAGCTGATGTCTATTAGTGTTTGTGCATTGTGCTGTAAAGTGTAAAAATAAAATCCAAATAATCATTGTAGAAGTAAAGCAGTATGCACACATTAGTGTTTATGGTAAATGGGGCAAAATAGCCAGGTAATGGGACATTGGAATGGCTGCAGGGGGACTCTGGTGCCATATTTTGGTTGTTTGTTCTTCAGTTTGCGTTTGAAAGTTGGTATCCCACAATTCCATTGGAGTGGGTGGGGTTTCATAATTATGTATGCAAATTTTATGGTAAACAGCGCACAGATTTGTACCTATTTTTCATGGTCCTTGTCTATATTTTTGATGTTTTCAGGTTGAGAGGTATGGATGCAGTCTCTTTGTCAGTGCCACAGCATATTGTATCAGCTTCTGCTTAGGTATGCTCCTGCAGCTAGTTCCTGTCATGGCTACTTGAATTGTACCTCCACCAGTCCTCCCGGATCTCTGATAACATTCCCCTGCTGTAGCTGTCCCCATACAATCATGTTGTATAACATTGCACAGACATCAAGTATCATTCTGCAGATCCCTGTAGCATACTGCTGCATGTCACCATCAGAATTTAGGTAGCAGAAGAGGGGCTTTATTAATCTGAACACACAATCAGTAATGTCAGTTTTGTGACAGTGCAGTGTTGTATTGTATCTCAGCCATGATCTGCAGGTTGTATATAGCTGTCATGAGCCATGACTCCAGTTTATATCTGACATCACCAATAAAATGTCTCTGTGAAAAGTCACTACACAAATCACCGGTATAGGACATATGTGTGTCAGACATGGGACACATTGGAGCTGCCCAGACAGTGCACATACACATTGTATATCCTGTGTATTGCATGCCAACTAGCCTTTGATGAAGTTAACACTTTGGATGATTTATCATTGTCCACTCAGATAAGGCAGGGTTTTAGCAGCAATGTGGATGCAGTAAATGTCTTCTAGAATCTCAGAGAAGTTAAATATTTCATATAATCCCCACACAGTATATTTCTCTCCTCTGAAGTCCTTGGGAACCACATATGCTCTTCCATATGCTGAAGCATCACATCCTGGAATTGGTGAAGTATTGGTGAGGCAGGTGCCCGTGATACATCCAGGATGTATCCTTCTAGTCATTGGAAGGTCCCTGTAGCAAGAGCAGTCAAAACTACACATCCGTTAGTGTCTACAGGTATTGGATTTTCACTCATCCCATTAGAGTCCATGTGAGAATGACACATGTCTACCAGCTATTGTATGTTGTCTCTGCCTACATGGTAGTGGTTAGTTATATCCCTGTCGTGAAGGGGGGAGTGTTAGGCATATTCACAAGGACAACTTCTGTGACACAGAGAACAATGATATGCACCATCATAGATTCTGGCTGTGAGAAGAGCCTCTAACATGCACTGTTTGGCTATGACTACTGCTACACCTAGCAACCTACAGCAGTCTCTGTATCCCTGTTCACCAATCAGTGTCAATTTTTTTTTTGTGAAGATTTAGGTCCCTTGAGCAGGTGTTTGTAGGGCCACTAGTTTTGTAAAGATACAGGAGGACAAATAGAATTGGATCATCCAAGACACAAAAATCAATACAAAGGTCACCTAGAAGCAGCCTGTATGCTGCTGAGTGTAAAGAGAGCTCTGCTAATTTTTTGGATAGTTGAAGGATTTAAGGCATTGGAAATTTTGGGGGCCTTTTATGTTGAGCATTACAGTGAGAGGAGTGCTTCTCTGGATCTCGAAGGTATTCCTTGGGAAATTAACTTGTCCAGACTAGAGAATTTCCTGACTGTGAATAAAACATGATGAACAAATGAGAAAGAGACTTGTCCACATAAATACCTAGGTATCTCATGAGTATAGCTATCTGAAGAAAAATGTTATTTATAATACTTGAAGGGGGAACAGTTTTTTTGTGTTTGTTTTGCTGACTGCTTCT
This sequence comes from Protopterus annectens, assembly GCF_019279795.1. NCBI lineage: Eukaryota > Metazoa > Chordata > Ceratodontiformes > Protopteridae > Protopterus > Protopterus annectens. Next base: position 1,687,573,686 of record NC_056725.1, on the reverse strand, counting down.
ACACTGCAGTTTTTGCATTTAACTGCAGACCATTTTCAGTATCCATGTTTATTCATATTCCATCCCTTGCTGGAGCTGTTTAGTATTGGTGGAAAAGAGGATAACAGTGCCCAGTCTGCGGTCATCTGCAAACTTTATCAACCACACTTCTGGGATATTAGACTGGATGTCTGCAAAATAAATGCTAAACAGGAGTAGGCACAACACTGGTCCTGGTGGTAGACCAGTACTTACAATTTTATATTTAGAGACGGTACTAACACATTTTAGCAAATTGTACAACCTGTGATCTCTCAGGTAGTTAATTTGCAAATCAGAGGATTCCATAAGGGTTTACATTAAGTGCGTCAATTTTTTAACAATGCCAGTATGGCAGAAAGTGTAAAAATCTTTGGCCAGATCAAGGTAAGCAGTGTGCACTGAGTGACCACTGACCATAGCCTCAGTAACCTTTTTAAAGAAGCTAGGTTCAGGAGACAGGACCTGCTGTTCGTAAAACCAAACTAACTGGGGTCTAGTAAGTTAAGTTCCCCATCTGCACAAATGAGTTGCCTGTGATACATTCTGTGGCTTTGCATGTAAGGCTGGGGTGGCTGACGGGCCCCTAATTGCTTGGATCTGTAGTGGAGCCACACATGTGTAATGGAGACATAGTGGCTGCTGGTATTGTGGATATACCCTATGGATAAACTGAGACTGAACATTTTAATAGAGGTGCAGATAGTGCATATTTGGCACTGATGAGAATATGGCTTGGTATGTCGTGAGATCCCATGGAAGTATTATTTTTACTCTTTGACAGAGGTTTAAGACTTGTTACGGTGTGATCCCGGGGGAAACTAAATGTTCAGAGATATGGGGCACAACAACGTGGGTAGGTGGGGTAAAGTTAGCACTAAATTTGTCTGCTAATATCTTTGTTATCTCCTTGAGTTTGGAATATGGTATATCATTATAGATGAACTTAGTGCATTGTTGAACATTATTCCTTAATTTCCTGACTTAACTGAAGAAAGATTTCTAGTTTCCTTTAGTATCTGTAGCAATAAGCTGCTACTCTGCTTTACACTTTCCAGTAGTAAAAAGAAAAATATCACCAACCAGAAAAGCAAAATAGCAGCAAGGAGAAGAACCACAGGTGCGGAATCCAGTAAAAAACGTTTATTAGTAAGCGCTTTTGTCAGGTTTAAAATCACCAAACTTCTTCAGACACCATTTTGCAAACATACCCAACCATTTATAGCAGTGTCATAACAACCAGCAGCCAATGGCATTGGATAAACAACCCCACATGATTCATTTAAAAAAATTTCAGGAACCTGCAAGTTTAAAAATACATGTTCCTTAAAGAGACATTCTCATCACTATTAATGTTGCATTACATCCATCTATTATTCGAATTTATACATTACACCACGTTTCAAGTGATAAAGAATGTAATTCTATCTATCATACACTTTTAATTTAAGCAAACTAGAAGTGGACACCTTGTCATTTAATTCTGGTGGACAATTAGCATTCAAATAAATCTGCCACCATACCTCTTTCTCTTCTAAATATAACTTCCATGGTCCCCCATGAGCTTCACTTTGTATTTATTGTAATACTGCAAATTTGAAAGTATGTTGGGGAAATACTTTTAAGTGCCTATATAAGGCATTGGTTTCTTTATGTTGTGCAATTTCATAAAAATGCTCACAAATTCTTTGTGACAATTTGCGTCGTGTTTTGTCCACATAGTATCCATTACATTGTATACATAGGGGAATATAATCCACTGCCCGAGAATAGCAACTGTATTTGCCCTTTATTTTTATGGTCTTATCCAGTACCTTAATGCTGGACCCAACATAAATATGTTGGCATTGATGGCACATGCCACATGGTGCTATCTGACAAGTAAGTGTCCTAGTACCAGTACACTGCCTTTCCAAAATATTTTTTATTTTTTATATTACTACCCCTTCGATATACTACCTTAGGGGTTGGTCCAAAGGTGTCCAGCATATGTAAGTCCCCTTTTATAACACTCCAGTTTTTGTTTAAAATGTCAGTGACCACATAGCTGTCTACAGAAAATGTAGTAACAAAGGGACAAAAGGAAGTGCCAGTAATAAAACTCTTTGCCATTACTAGATTCATATATTGTTGCACTATTATTGGTCGTGAACTCGTGCGATTAATCTACCTGTGTGGCAGGCTGAATGGGGTGGGGGGTGTTATTGAACTTGACCCTATTAAAGATACATAAAATCCAATATTTCACTTCCTTATAACTTCATCCCGTATACTAAGAATCAATGGTAAGGGATACCCCCTATGCAAAAACATCTGCCCCATTACATCACATTCACTCAAAAAAATCATTAAATTCAGAAACCAGTCGGGCTGCTCTTACAAGTTGCCCCTTAATTATTCCATGTTTAACATGTGTTGGATGACTACTTGTATATTGTAAATAACAGTTAGAAAATGTGGACTTTCTATGTATTCTGGATTTAATTCCCCCACCTTCCGCCTTGGATAATTCAACATCCAGATATACTATACAATTTGTACCCACTGTGTAAGTGAATTTCAAGAAACCAGTTGTCTGATTCGTATATTCTACAAAGGAACTTATTTCCTCAGGGGGTCCCTTCCCACAAATAATCAAATCATCCAAGAAAATGGCATAGATGGAGATAGAGGTATAAAATCTGCTAGTAAAAAGAAAACATCTTTCCCACTAGGCCATGATGATATTGTCATACAGTAGAACGTAGGAGGAGCCCATGGTCACTCCCTGGTTTTACTGGAAGTAGTGCCCTTCAAACCGGATGAAGTTGTACCTTAACACTGTATCCATTAACTGTCAATAGGTGTTAATAACACCCTGGTTAAGTTCCATAACTTTGTGTAAAAATTCACCAAACCATTCCATACCAATCTGATGGGGTATACAGCTGAACCAATCTTTCAAATCTATAGTAATGAAAATGTCATCATATATAGGTTTTAAACTATTACACATTGACAAAAAGTGTCATGAATCCTTGCAGAGGTAAGGAATCTGTGAAACACAGTTTTTTAACTTGTTATCAAGGAATTTTGCTATATAGCTTGTTTTAGACCAACCAGAATCAACAATTGGACATGGGGGGGGGGGGTTATTAAGATCCTTATGGATCTTCGGTATACTGAAAATCACTGGGAACTTAGGCTAGTCAATGGTCATGTAGTTGTATTCAGTGACTGTTATTTGGTTTTGTGTCAACATATCCAACAAATCATAATCAATTTTCCTGTAAGCCACATTTACTTCATTTACAGAAGCTTCACTATAAGTTTCACTGTACACCACTTGAAACATTCTCTGTACATAACATGAAAGTATTTTTAAAGATATTGATGTTTTATGTGTTCAAATAATGAATAGGAAGAGCAAAACATTAGAGAGGGATAGGCGGGCCTATGCCTCAGGTACAGCCTACTCTGCTCCTCCAGTTAACCAGACTTCATATTCCCATGGTGCTACTAATAACCCTGATGACATTGAGGATGGACAAATCAACAACGGTCAGACTTCTGTCCCTTTAGATCCACCAGTTGTCTGATGGTCTGAGAGAATACTGAATCAGAGGCAGCAGTACCAGAGTCCGTACCCACAGAGGAACAGGAGGGGATGGAATGGACAGAGAAATGGCCAGAACAACATGAGGGACCAAAGGTGGCTGAGTGTGAAATAGTTGAAATTAACACCATTTCTTCCCCATACAAGGTTGTTTTTAATTCTGTGCGGGACTTTAAGATATATAAGAGTGCTTCTTTTTCATGTGCTCATGCTGATCTTTTTAGTAGAGGTAACAATTTTGTACCTAATAGGTGTAGTGATATTGTTCGACTTATATGTGATTAAAAATTGTATGTTCGTAATTTAAATTTGAAGTATACGTTTAGAAAACAAGTGCGCAGTGATGGTGAACCTGCCCTGAGAATACCTAGCTTATACAACCCGGAACTGCATGACTTGTTAAAAGTGTTTGAAGGTGCCTGTGAGGTTGACTTCAGACATTTTCTGAAGTACAACCACACTATTAGTAAATTAACAACTGAATAAAGCAATATTTTGCAGGAATTGTGTACCAGGCATGATATAAGAAATATGCAGCCTGACAAGGGGGTGGGATAGCAGTCATGCAATAGGATGATTATGTACAGAGAATGTTTCAAGTGGTGTACAGTGAAACGTATAGTGAAGCTTCTTTAAATGAAGTAAATGTGGCTTATAGGAAAATTGATTATGATTTGTTGGATATGTTGACACAAGACCAAATAACAGTCACTGAATACAACTACATGACCACTGAATAGCCTAAGCTCCCAGTGATTTTTGGTATACCAAAGAGCCATAAGGATCTTAATCACCCCCCCCCACCCCCCGCCGTGTCCAATAGTTGATTCTGGTTGGTCTAAAACAAGCTATATAGCAAAATTCCTTGATAACAAGTTAAAAAATTGTATTTCACGGATTCCTTACCTCTGCAAGTATCCATGGCACTTATTGTCAATGTGTAATAGTTTAAAACCTATATATGATGAAATTTCATTACTATACATTTGAAAAATTTGTTCAGCTGCATACCCCCATCAGATTGGCATGGAATGGTTTGGTGAATTTTTACATAAAGTTATGGAACTTAACCAGGGTGTTATTAACACCTATTGCCAGTTAATGGATATAGTGTTAAGGTACAACTTCATCCAGTTTGAAGGGCACTACTTCCAGCAGAACCAATGAGTGGCAATAAAGAGAGTTCCTGAAATTTTTTAAATAAATCATGTGGGGGTGTTTATTCGATGTCATTGGCTGCTGGTAGTTATGACACTGCTATAAATGGTTGGGTACGTTTGTAAAATGGTGTGTGAAGTAGTTTGGTGATTTTAAACCTGACAAAAGCACTTGCCAACAGGCAATTGTTTTCCTGGATTCAGCACCTGTGGTTCCTTTCCTTGCTGCTATTTTACTTTCCAGTAGTATTCTTATGTTCCCTGCTGACAAATTTCAGCATTTAAGGGGTTGGGGATGTCTTACAAATTTGTATAATTTTTCTTCTTTTCTTCTTTTCTTATACAGTTTATTAATGCAGGAGTCCCTCCAAAGAGATTTAGTCCTGAATTCAACATTATATTTTAGGTTGTACACATGCTAACTTCTCTATGCAACTGTTTAGGTCCTGGTAAAAGTCAGAGATAATACAACAGCCCTCCCAGCTGGGTCAAGTTGCAGGGGATTTTTGGGAATTTTACATTTTCTACAAGCTGAAGTAGGTTGACCCTGGTGAAGTCCCTAAAGACGGGTCTCATTTGGTTGTGAGGTGGTACCACTAGGCCTGATATAAAAAATGACTGATTTGTGGTCAGATATAACCAGGGATAAGGAAATGTGGGGTGGGGTTTTGTCATGGATTAGGCTTTTAGGGACCAGGTCAAGGATATTTGAGCATCTAGTGGGCAGTTTTGCAATGTGTTCAACCTCATTGGCATTAACAAAGCCTAAGAAATGCTGAGCATATCCATTTTTAGAGGTGTGTGTGTGTGTGTGTGTGTGTGTGTGTGTGTGTGTGTGTGTGTGTGTGTGTGTGTGTGTGTGTGTGTGTGCCATTTAATACTTAGGTAATTGAAATCCTCTAGTAGGAAGAAATTTGGTTTGATATTTAACCACTCAATGATGTTAAGTTAATTTTCATGATCTTGGGGGGGGGCATTGATAAAGATTTGTAACTAGCAATGAAGTAATAGACTTATTATCAGGGATTTTAAAGGTCTAAGCCAGGATCATAGGTAATTTGACATGAGGTGATGGTATTTTTGACAAATATAATATTCTCCCACAGTTACCCAAGGCCCCGAAGGCATGATGGATACTTATCCCTGATATAGAGAGAGCACCACCATTGCATTGACACAATATCTCAGTAACTATACAAATAAAAATATTTTCCAATTGCAGGGGAAGTCTCAGGTTTAGGCATCTTTCTATTTAGCCTGCTAGCATTGAGCAGTCCCACCATGCTGTAATCTAAACTTCAGTCTGATATATAGGAATGCTCAGTAACGACAATGCCTAATGAAAGGCTTTAGCCAGTACATGAAAGCCCTGAAGTGAAAGGTGTAATCCTACCCTGGTAAAAACAAAGTTACCTACCAACTCATCCAAAGCCAACATATGCTCAATCCCTCTAGAATGATACAAGCTACGTATCCACTTGTTAAAACCAATTATTTTATTTAGACATTGTTGGTGAAAGCATAACACTGCTAAAGACTAGGGCCTTTCTTACCTTTAACACAAACATTATTTTAGGTCTATTTGTGTGCTCTTCAGTTTAGGTGCTCCCCTGTACATTAAACAGCCACAGACACACAGACAACACACACACGCATGCACGCACATACACTCAGAGCATTGCATGAATGTTAACTTTTTTCTGGCACACAACAAAAGGAATTCAAAACGTTTAATGCAAAGTTGCAGAAAACTACAATCTGAAAATAAGAAAATGTTTTAATGCCTATAGCCGGAGAAATAAATCATATGGACCTCAAACAAGAATACTCAGATTGTAACAGAACAGGATGGTTGCTAAGCATATACATGGGCTATATAGTATCATACATGAAAGTAGATGGCACATTGTTCCCTGGACAAGCACTGAACGGAGATGGATTGTTATTTTATATTAACAATTATAAAAAAAAACAATAACAGTACGTATATCTGTAACATGTTTCTGATTATTCTATTAGTTTCACCAATATTTTAATCTTTCTTGTGTTTTTATTACAGGGCTAATTGAATGTTCTTGTTTAAGGTCCTAAAATCTGTATTCCTAGCATTTGTTGCCCTTTCATTTCATGCTCTCTGAGCATTTATTCTGGCATGCCAAATATTGTTTTAAACCTTGCATTGTTAACAGCACTAGGGGGTGTACATGAACAGCATGGACTAGGATTTTCCATTGTCAAAAAATAAACTGGAAATAGGAAACAAATGCAATAGCTGCTGTGGGCTGTTTATCAAATAAAATAACATTTAGCACATATCAAAATTAGCAGTTCTAATGAGAATGAAGCTGAAATGGCAGCTGATGTGTGAAAATGTTTCCTGTTTCCTTTAAAGAAGATGTACCTGCTTATCAGAATGAACAACTTTTGCATATAATCATGTATTCAATTACTGACCACTTACAGGAAGAATATTATCATTTAAATTGGATTGTTATCAAAAATCACAGGGAGTAGCAGGCATGCACTTCCTGTTATGTCACCCCATGAGCACTCTGTCAGTCTATACACTGGAACAGTGCTAACAGCAGTGATATAATGTCAGCCATACCAACAGCCTATGTGCAGAAGGCATCTCACTGTGAGATACAATGCTATGTTTACAAGACTCTAAATATCACGATAACATGTAGCCATGGTCTCTTGACTGTTACGGTACCAGTATATGTGAGTGATTTTGATATGCCCAAGAAATTCAGGTCATTCACAAGGATTAAGCTTATATGGCAAGTGTGAGAAACAACTGTCTGAAGCAAATATACAAAAGCCAAAGCCTATTGTGTTGAAAACAGCCTGTAACCCATATCAGAATTATTTACTTTTGACTGCACATTCTAAGACCCTTTAGACAAATAAATCACACAATGCCAAATGATGCACAACAGTGAGAAATATAAAACAGATAAACACCCTCAGTACACAGGAGTTCTGTAAGCATGCATTGTTACATAATATTATATTCTATATGGATATACGCTCCAGGAGTCACATGTGTTTCTGTTTCAGCAGGGATATTATTTCCTTATAACTCTCACTGGAACTTTTAGTAGCATAGAGAAAAGTGAACATTAAACATAATCTCCCTAATTTAGCCAATCATTTCATCCAAGAAAAGAAATCATCATTCTACCACAAATATTAGATCTGAAGTTGTCTTCATTTGGTATTCAACCTGTGGGTTACTGGATCCGGCACAAATCCAACTCGGCCGCATATCTAGCATCTGATCCGAGCTCAAAACTCCTCCCCTACCCATAACGCCCCTGTAACCTTCCTCCCTTTAGATCTCATTTGCCTCACTTCATGTCCTCATCCCAATCCGTGCTCTAGGCTACAGTTTTAGGATAAGTGACTTTTGCTGCCTTTTTGACACTCCTTTTCTTAAACTTTTTCCCCCTTTTCTATTTTCTACCTCCCCTCGAGCTCTCTGCATCGGTTCCAAAAAAAAAAAAACCCTATTCTAACCACGTGTGTGTGGTCTCTGTGTGCGTGAGAGTGTGTTGCGCCTTTTGGTTGGGAGTATTGCTGAAACCCCCAAACCAGGCTTCCAAAAATGCACAGAGTGTGGCCACAAGCTCTTCCAGCTGATGGCCACACTCTGTACGTTGAATGTCTTGGGACTGCCCACTTGGAGACCTCCTGTTCCATCTGTGATGTGTTTAATCCCTGGGCACTGATGGACAGCAGGAATAAGTTAATTTTGAAGGGCTTTCTCCCTCCTCCTTCCACTGTGGCCCAGGCCTGTTCTACCCTGGCTTCTGCTTCCGTCTTCACCCCAGCCTCTGGCACTCAACCTTCCGCCAAGAGGTCCAGGGACAGAGACAAATCCTCTAAGTCCAAGGAAAGGACCAGGAAGTGATCCCCGGATTGCTCATCCTCAGCGGGCCGTCCAGCAAAAGTAAGGTTGGCTCCAAGGACAGAGTCCCCCTGGCTCCTTTCCCCTCAGTTCTCCCCAGAACCAAAGCAGCTTCAGACCCGGTCACTGGCACAGGCTTCCCCTCACTGCCCCTCTATGCCAGTATTGGTGGGCTTCTCTTCCCGCTCCACCTGCAGTCTTTCCAAAGTGGAGATAAACAGGATGATGTGGAAGTTTATCTGCACTCAGATACAGATGGGAGTCTTGCCTGACCCATCTCCCTCCAGAGCGGGGGGCATGCAGTCTGCATTCATCCCTGTTACTCCTTCTCTGATCCAACCTCCGCTTTCAGAGCCCTTGGATCTGAGGAAACGTGGCGTCAAGGAGTCGGGTCCAATGGTACCCTGTACCTCGACGATGGCCATGGCCTTGAGCAGGTCAGATCTCACTAGCTCGGAGGTGTAACCTCGGCGCCAGATCTGAGGGGATGGTGTTGGCTCTAAGTTTTTCAGAGCAGAGCCTCCCCTTTGGAATCTTGGCACCTGGAAGCTTGGCTCTGGCTCCCCCGTTGGATCGGAGGGTTAAGGTTCCTTCCATTGTCCCTTCTCAAGAGGTCCATTCCCCTTCCTCTTTCAACGTGGTGGAGAGTGTCCTTTCGATCCCATCAAGACCCTTGATGATCTCGTCTTCAGAGTCCACCCCAGCTCCCTCTGTTTCTGACGTGGACCCAGCCATCCTGCTATCTCAAGGACAGCCTGACACCTCTTTGCCCCAGGGTGCTCCCACTTGGGAGCAGCGAATCATTGGTTAGTCCTCCCCAGAAACCCCCACTGAGGAGGTTCCTCGCAAATGTACATGCAAAAGGAGGCACTTGGACTCCCCACCGGAGTCCCTCATGGAACACACCGATTTGGACGTAGGGGAAGGTTAACCCCCCACCAGGTCACCCCCCCCCAAGGATGTCTCCTTTGGAGACATCATAGAAATCCTATGCCAGCATGGGGGGGGTGGTATGTCCAAAAACCTAACCTGGATGAATTAGTATTTCTGGAGGCAGTTGGCACAGGACCCTCTACTTCCTGGGTGTCTCCTCCCACAGATCCTTTGGTGGATCTTATCACATCTCAACCTTGGAAGGAAACGGACATGGTGGAGCCCATTCCCAAATGCCTAGACAAAATTTTGAGTGCCCCTATGGACAGAAGCTACTGGAACAAAGGATCCCCGGTTGATGTCATGTTGGTGGCAGCTGCCACTAAGAAGGAGCTCGCTCAGGAGAGCTCTATGGTTCATCCTCCTAACTGAGAGTCTAGGACAGTGGACCATTTTGGGAAGTGGGTGTACACTTCAGCGATGTTTTCTGTGCATGCGCTAAATTATTTGGCATATGTGATTAGGCTGCAGCAAGACCTAGTTGAGGAGATCACTGAGTCTGTCCCTGAGTCTATGTTGGTGGAGGACAAGAAAGTGTTCTCCTCTCGAATGGCCACCTTGACGTATATCGCTAACACCTCTATGCGTCTCCTCTCTCATGCAACTTTGGGTGCCACTATAGCTGCTAGTACAGGTTTTGCCATCAGACGCCATGCCTGGCTACAGCTCTGTGTGTTTTTAGAACCATTTAAGGTGTCTTTTATGAATGCCCATATGATGGTTCCACCCTTTTTGTGAAGTCGGTATGTCAGACCTTAGTTCAGAGTGAGAAGGATGGGAAGCCTCTGTCTGCCATCGGGATCTGCTTTTTTGGCCCCTCAATGAACCTTCTTTTGGAATCAGCGAGGGGCCAAGAAGATGTGGTTATGGAAATCACAGAGCTATTCCCAGGACATTCAGGGACTCCCCCAGGGGCAGAGGGGGATTTGATAGATGCCACCCTAGAGACAGAGGGGGTCCAAGAAATCAAGGGTCTCAAGGTCCTTTCCCGGAGAGACCCACACAGCAATCCTGAAGGGTTGCCTGGCTGCTTGTCTGTGGAGGTAGTCGGGGGTCACCTCTCGCTACACCCAACGGCCTGGGAGTCCATTACAGAGGATCGTTGGGTGTTACAAATTATATCCAGTGGCTATTCAGTCCCCTTTCTCAAGCCACCTTCACCACCCAGACACCTACCAGACATTCCACCCACTCAAAGGGAGGATGCAGCACTGGAAATTGCAAAGCTGCTAGAAAAGCGAGTCATCCAACACGTCCCCCCAGACCAGTCTGGATTAGGCATTTATTCCAGGTTCTTTTTGGTGCCAAAGAAGACAGGGGACTTAAGACCCATTCTGGATCTCTCCATCTTGAACCTGTCAGAGGCAAAGATGAAATTCTGGATGGTCACCCTGCAATCTATCCTGCCCTTTCTGTAGGAGAGAGATTGGTTGTGCTCGACCAACCTTCAAGATGTGTACTACCACATCAAAATGGACAGGAGCGGCACTATCGGAGGTTTCTCCACTTCTGGCTGGGAGCCAGCCATTACCAGTTCAGAGCGCTCCCCTTTGGTCTTACCACAGCCCCCAGGGTGTTCACCAAAGTGATGGCAGTGGTAGCGGCTCACCTGAGACTCCAGGGTATACATGTCTTCCCCTACCGGAACGATTGGCTCCTCACTGCCCCTTTCAGGCATCAGCACTGCCAAGTGAGGTATTCCTTTCTCCTCTTAGCCCAGCAGTTGGGCATTACTTTCTATCTCAGCAAGTCGTCACTGTCCCTGGTTCAAGTATTCGATTTCATTGGGGCTCGATTAGACATGATTCAAACCAAAGTCTTTCTTATGTCAGAGAGAGAATGCTGTTTCTGAAGCTACATGTCCTTTGTATTCTTCAAGCTCAGTCACTGACAGCAAAAATGGTATTAAGGGAGTTGGAGTCTATGGTGGCCATGATCAATCTTTTACCCATGGCACTTTTTCACATGCGGGTTCTTCAGTGGGCCCTCGTGTCTCAGTGGTCCATGTTAGATCTCCCATTGTCACACCCCATTCGAATGTGAAATGCACTGAAGAGATCACAGCAAGGTTGACTCCACTTGAGAAAGATCTGTTTCGCTACTGAAGGATTCAAAGACAACTCGTAAGGCATCAGAATAGACCTGCTGAGCCTGTCTACTAGAATGTTGGACCTCCCCGGAATGTGTGTTACCACCAGAAAACGGCCGGTTGAGATTGCCCACTCCCACACTCTCATGGCTTTGTGAAATAGGGGATAAGACCTGGTTATCCCCTGCGTGTTAATGTACCAGACCACATACATATTGTCCATCTGGATAGCAGTCATACCGGGGGAAGATGGGCATGGACACCCTGCAACGCTAGAAGCACCGCCCTCATCTCCAGGATGTTGATATGCAATCTGGTCTCATAGGGAGAACCACGTGCCATGGACTGTCCTTCCCGAGCATTCCTCCCCCTACCCTAGCAAGGAGGTATCCATAGTCACCGTGGCCGAGAGGAAGGTGGAAGAAAAGAGCGACCCCGAACAAGATCCGGAGAATGAATCCACTACAGAAGAGAGTCCCTGCACACCCGAGAGACTCCTTCCCCCTGCCTTGCATAGACTGTGTGGTGGTCTGGCGAGTAGAGGATGTGGTTACCACCAGGGTGCCTCTTACTCTCCCTTTCTTGCTTATAGAGACACTTAGCATGGGCCAAGGTGTTGGGTCGGGTGTGGATGCTAGGTTAGGCAGCAAACTCGATCTGAAGGGAGGAGGGAGACAGGGGCATTATGGGTAGGGGTGGAGCTCGGATCAGATGCTGGATATGCAGCTGAGTCGGATCCATGCCAGATCCGGTAACCCATAGGTTGAAGACAAATGAAGAGCAACAACTCAGTCAACGTTATGGTGAGTACATAATTTCTCTTTAAAAAACAAATAATCAACTCCTTACCTGCTAGAACAGATAAATGCAGGATTCCATCAACATACACTTGACAAATGAGCAGCTTCTTCCCTTCCATTTCAGAAACATGTATAAGCTATTAAACAGCAGAACATAGAAAACTTGCATAGTAATTACTAAAATGCCAATACATTTTTTCCACTTACTTCTGTCATGTACTTATGCAGTGCTACAGCCCACATTAAATTGTATATGTAATTAAGGCACAGATTCCAAAACAGTTTACCCTTTGGACAAAGCATTGCCTGAAGCTGGCAAGACATATCTGAAAACCAGCTATTTAGAAAGAGGGCTTATGTCCCTTCTTTATTTTTTGTTGTCCAGGTTAATCCCAAAGGCTAGTGGCAACTTTTTCAGGGGAAACCCAACGTGGTATTTATACTAGGGAAATTTGACCGGTATATCGAGGAACTTCCCCTACTCTTTTTGATAGTTGCCATGGGATTTTATTATATCCACCTGACTTACCACCAACTCAGTCAGAACAAACAGCATTTTGTTCCAAAGGTAATAACGCTACCTGTTGCACCACTGACAGTGCATTCCTTACTGATCCTTCAAAGCAAACTCCCCCTGAGTCATCATAGCTTCTCTGATCCTGCCCTGTACTATGGGAATCCCAATTAACTGCAATCAAAAACATTAGCACCTCCCCAGAATCCAGGTCCTTGCTAAAAGGGCACATCATGGGAAAATGTCAAGTGCAAATGCTTTCTACAAAACCACCTAACCTACTCTCTGTTTTCTGTTACTTCCTGCTATTTTTCATCCAATTAAAGCATTTCTACTTAACAGATGAGGATAGCTAACGTATTATTTTTGTTTGTCCACTTACCTTTCTTAGATTCACCATCTTCTACCCTATTCCCCAATTCCTTGTACTTTTTTTTAACTTCTTCATCATAGTTCATGCTGAAGACTTCCTGATAATTATCAAAGGATCATAATTCTCTGTTTGTATATTCTGTTGTATGTACATGTTATTCATGTTGTATAATTCTGCAGTTATTATGTTAATGCCAGGGTGATGCATAACATACTTGTTTAATACTTCTTTTAGATCTGAATGTACACATCTGCACTGGGCCTAAAATAAAATAGTCCATTGAGATCAGTGTCCTGTTGTGGTAGAAAATCAAATAAATACATAAATAAATAAAATGTTCCATTGATGCACTGTACAAGTTCTTTTTTAGGATACAACACCAAGATTGTAAGCTATAGTACAGTGGATGCATAATCTGGTGATGCCCATTAACTGAAATCTACATGCCCAAACAGAAAATCTATAAGGATTATAAGATTTTCCAACAGAAATTGATGACTCTGCCAGCAGAGTAGTCCATTCAAGAGCAATAGAAGGAATGTCCATTCACGATGTACACTAAATCATGCACATATATATATGTGTGTGTGTGTGTGTGTGTGTGTGTGTATAAATATATATATATATATATATATATATATATATGTGTGTGTGTGTGTGTGTGTGCTTGTGTGTATATATACACACAAACAAAAATATAAAAAATACAATACAATATAATACAATGTAATGTGTGTAGAGACATATATGTATACATACATATACATACACACACGCACACACCCACACACACATAGACACACATACACACAAAACCAGTTTGGTGTCATCAAGGGCAGATTATGCCTGCTCAACTGGTGGACTTCTTTGAGAAGGTCACCAACCAGTGGATGATGACAGAATGTGCATACTGCCTGCCTTGAATTGACCAAGACATTTGATACAATATCCTACTTGGGTTTTTCAGACAAACTCACATAATTAGGTATAGACCCCTATATCATCCACTGGATAACAGGGTGGCTGTCAGATAGGACCTAAAAAGTTAGAATAGGGGAGTCCATTTCCAGAAAGAGGTTGGTCACTAGCAGAGCCCGTCATGGCTCTGTGCTGAGTCCACTCCTTTTTGAGATCTTCTTCTCTGAAGTAATGGACAATATCACGGGTCTCTAGCTGACCAACTCTGCAGACAACTGCAAACTGGTACAATCATAGAATCCCCCCAAAACAGTCATATCCTCCAAAAAGGGCTGACTCAGACAAATAACCAAAATGAGAGACATAGTCTAAAACTCAATGACAGGAAATGCATACTAGTATCCTTTGGGAAGTTGCCTATCCCTGGAAACTGCTTTATTGATAACATACCCCTAAGAGTAGTAGATCCAGTAGTTGGGGATTTGGGGATGCATGTAGATAGTAACCTGAAGTTTGATCATCATATGGCTACAGTAGTAGGGAAATCATTGTATGTGGTACAACTTATAAACAAGGGTATGGCATCTATAACCAGGCAAGCTCTCAACCAGTCAGGGACAGATCTCAAACAAATCAGGGACACATCCAGAAATAATCAGGAACAATCAGGGACAATGTTAAAATATTAGCACTATTAACTTGAAACACTGATAGAATAACAGAATGTGAATTGGTATACATTTTCTGATCTAAAAGAAGTTTACGACTCTTATTACTGTCACTGTTTATTAAGTACAATAAACCACCTTTTCAACAACAGTTACCAGTTTTAAGACTGATTAAGAGGGACAGACCTAAAATTTGAGTCAATATCAGAGATGTCCCTGAAAATCAAGGACAATTGAGAGGTATGGTCCAAGGAAGTCATCGTTCCACTGTATTAAGCCCTCATCAGACCAATCATTTTGTACACTGTCCCCTTCGGTATGTACCTGATTAGACCCATGAAACAAATGGAATGTCAGAGGTTCCTCACAAAAAGGATACAGGGCATAAACAACATGCCCTAAGTACATCAACTTAAATCCCTATCCCTGTTCTCAGTCTCCTGCAGACTGTTGAGGGGCAATCTGGTATACAAGACATCCTTGGATCCCTCTCTGATGGACCTTTTGCATATCTGCAAAACAGATAACATTGCAGTTACTCAATTTAGGGTCTTAAACCTTTTTTGCGACATAACTAGGACATGTTGAAGGGACAGGTATGTGTCTCAGAGACTACCCCTTCTCTGGAACAGGCTTCATACCCATGTGAAGCAGATTTTTTCCTTAATCAAGTTCAAGCAGTTGGTCTGGCACCTATGTCCCTAATGGACACAGGCAACACATAAAAAACACACATATACACTAAATCTATCCCCTAAACTAACTCTAACCCTAAGCACTCACAATCTCACACACTTAATATATCCCTTTACCTAAACTTTACTCTAACCCTAACTGATAAACACACACACGCACACACACACACACACACACACACACACACACACACACACACACACACACACACTTGTGCCTACTACACTTGTAATTTCTCTGTAACTAAACAAATATTCACCACCAACATAGCTTCATTTTTGTCAATACTTAGAGCAATAAATTAGTAGTATCACAGTGGTGGTGCTGCGGTAGCGTTGTCGCCTCCCAGCAAGACGTTGTCCCGTTCGATTCTCAGCTAGAGCGTCTTCTGTGGAGACATGCGTGAATGGGCGTACCTTCGTTGAAGTTTGTGCATTAGGGCCGGCAACTCAGCACGTAAAAATCAACTGCCAATCGTTAGCGGACCAGAGTTCCGCTGTGGCGACCCCTAACTGGGAAAAGCCGAAAGACACAACAACAACAACAACAACTGAGCTCAGAAAAATGATTTGGGTCATGTCATAAACACTGCAGCTGTTCATCAAGTATGGCGGGCCTGAGCTCAGTAGCATAGAAAGGAAGAGGTGACGGGGACAAACACCCCAAGTGCTGGCTTAGAGAGGGAGCAAATATCATACAATTGCTAAATATATATATATATATATATATATATATATATATATATGTAATAGCAAATGATAAAAGGAGGACCAACCATGAATGAAGCCAGAAAACTGCAACAATAGCGTAAAATAATCCAACAGTTTATTGTGTTCACAAAAGTAAGCGCTTTCGCGTAGGAAATCCTACGCTTCATCAGACCATATATATATATATGTGTGTGTGTGTGTGTGTGTGTGTGTGTGTGTGTGTGTGTGTGTGTGTGTGTGTGTGTGTGTGTATTTTATTATGTATTATCTTGTTTTCAGATTAGCCATTTCTATAATGTCAGTGCTATACTTGCTGGTTGCTCCATGCCCCTGTTGACATCTCTTATATGGGCGTCAGGTCATCCATACATTTTATTTATGAGATGAGCCTCCGGCACCGCACCAAAGGCTTGTGATTGGGTAGCTGGGTGGAGAGGTGGAGTAGAGAAGATAGTTACTGGATTTTACGTCTGGCGCCTATAGCAGGAGAGCAGTACCTATTTTGCTCTTTTCTCTCTTTAACCAAGTGCAATCATTTTTGTATGACACTAGCAGTCCTAGTAATGTATCTTTTTTTAAACTTACTATTAAGTTAATATTGGATTTGGAATCTGACTGTTGATTTTTTTTACTTAACTTTAAATTTTAATGCTTTTTTTTCTTCTTTATCGACTGGACTAAGGGGACAGTGTCAGATGATTGAGAGTTTGCTGTTTTTGTTCAGTTCATTATGTTTTTCACCAGGTGACATGCCATGAACTGTACAAAAGTAAATGTTTTTATTTATGTGTATTTATGATCCATTCAGAATAAAGAAATGCACAAATAGATCTTCCATGGTGCTACATTAGATCAACATTTCAGATTGTAATTGTTTGCCAGTGCTGGGCTAACTTATTTCAAAAACACTGCCATTTTTGATCATTCTTTTATTAATCATTGGGCAGTAAATTAATATATCATACATCAGAATCATCAAATTTCTTGTTTATCCAGTGCAAATTCTTTAATCATATCCATTGTTGATAGCATCACAAACTAAAAGGGCCCCTACACTGAATTAGTATCAAAATTCAGTACCAATGGATGAGTAAAGAGTTAAATTATATGTCCAAACCAGTGGGGGGGGGGGTGAATGCAAACTTCGAGAAGGAGAAGGAAGACATCCCATCTTAGTTTAGAGAACAATATATAAATAATATATATTCATACTGTAAAATAAGATACAATAATCCCAAATGTATCATTATTGATATAGTACATTGATAAATATAACATCAGAAGGTAATTAGCAATATACAATATTATCACCCAAAAAATATTTGTAAGTGAGTGGAGCACAGAGAAATCTGACTTCTAAAACTGCTTGCAGTAGAGCTGAGTACTTCTTAATCTTGAGGACTGAATATTTTCATAACTTCGCTGTGCTTCTTTCCATGTTGGTCAAGTGATACATCCTATCTGTCCACTCAATTTACATTGGAGACGGTGAGGATTTCCAAACATTTGTACCAGCGTTTCAAAATTAAAAATATCACTGCCCAGATTTATTTCTTAGACTTATTTAACTCTGGGGAAACCAACGTTCCCAATAAAATGAAGTCATAGTGCTAGATTGATGTTACGCTTCCAATGTTTAGAACTATTGCTGCCATGGTATGGTGGGAGTGGCTTGCCACATTCATGTACATCATTTCCTGGACACATCTTAACTAATTTGGAGGGATACTGAAAAAGTGTATACGGGTCCTTTCATGCATCCAGATGCCAATATGGGGACAACATGAGCCTAACTAGGAAGCAAATTAAGGTCTCCCATAGTTGTGAGATTCACTGCCTGTAGCCTATATTTTCATTAGCTCCTTTGATTGATCAGGGCACTGGTTGTTTTAAACACAGAAGTATTAGCTAAATAATACACCATAACACCAGTACATTTATGAAGTCTACCTGTGACAAAAATTAAAGAAATAAAGACCATACTGACCCCAGCTTCCTTGCAAGTTATAGCAACATGTGCTCACCTTTGAGGTTTCATTGTGAGAAAAGCTAAAACAAATAATGACCACACTCACACTATCCTTAGCTCCCACACAAGCTATAGTAACCTTCAGTGCACCCCTGTGAGATTTGGTTGTGGGGAAAGTTGAAAAAGCTATAGCAAAATTCTGTTCACATCCCTGACAAGAGCCAGTTTCAGACTAAATGGGGTCCGGGGCATAAACCCCTACTAAACCTATCTCAAATTCCACTTAAACAACATGACTTGTGTGAGTTATCAGGCCCACAGAATCTCTAAGTGTCTAAATGTTCTGTGATATGTATTATGCCTTATTTTAGAAGGATAATGTCTTGTTAACTGTCCTTTATTACTGCTACCTAGAAGAGTTATACGGTAAAACCTAGTAATATTTACACACGCACACACACACACACACACACACACACACACACACACACACACACACACACACACACACTCACTCATACACACACTGCCCCTGACAAGCTAGGTCTATCACAAGGTGATAGTGTGGTATTTGTCGTAGAAAGTGAAAATATATTATGGCCCATTTGTCACTCTTAAATGCACTG
>NC_056725.1:1687520724-1687554207 GCF_019279795.1 Protopterus annectens | reverse complement strand
ATTCTGCAAGCCTTGGGGTTCATGGCCTCCTGCATTCTTCTAATTCCATATGCAAGGCTGCATATGAGGAAACTACAATGGTATCTCAAAAGCTTATGGTGTCAACATTCACAGGATTTAGAAACAAGGATTCCAATCATACCTTGCCTACACCTAGAGTTCCTTTGGTGGGCAGAGGCCTGCCACCAAAACAGGGGACTACCATTAACAACAGATGCATCAGACTATGCATGGGGGGCTCACCTGGCAGGGAAGTGCATTCAGGGCAATTGGAGCCCAAGTCAAATGCACCTGCGCATAAATCAAAAGGAAATGTTAGCTGTACAGAATGCATTGACAGCCTTCAAGGACCACATTCTTCCAGGACAATTAATGGTAAAGATGGACAACACCACTGTGATGTGGTACATAAACAAGCAGAGGGGTACTCATTCTTACCCCCTCTACAGACTAGCCATGGCATTGTGGAACACAGCCTTGAGCTACCAAGTGAATCTACAAGCTAAATTCCTGCCAGGAAAACTAAATACACTGGCAGATGGACTAAGCAGAAATCTCATGGACCCACACGAGTGGAAACTGGAACCAAGGATTTTCAACATGTTGACAAGCAAATGGGGGAGCCCAGATAGAGACCTGTTTGCCTCCCCCCCGGAACTATCAAATGGACAGATTTTGCACAAGGATTCCCCACAAGCTAGTTGGAAAGTGAATGCTCTATCCTTCAGCTGGAAAAACCTATCAGTTTATGCCTTTCCTCCTCTGCCTCTGCTCTCCAAAGTACAACTAAAGATCAAACAGGACAAGCCAAGGACATTTTTAATTGCACCAGACTGGCTTCACCAACACTGGAGCTACCCACTCTTGCGCAATGTGTCACGCTTGGCTCCATGGCACCTGCCTCATAATCCTTCCCTGTTGTCTCAGCAGGAGAACCAGATTCTGCACCCTCAGCTGCAAACCCTGAACCTAGCAGCCTGGTTATTACCTAATCTCTCCTTTACCATCCCTCAGTAAATCAGTGATAGATATCATTTTAGAGGCAAGGAGGCCCAGTATCAGAAAATCTTATGCTGCAAAATGGAAAAGATTTTGTGCCTGGAACCAATCTCAAGGAATGAACGCAGCAGTGCCCAATTTACCTTAGATTCTACAATACTTGACTGAGATGCTTCATAAGGGCTTGTCCTTTTCCTCCATCAAAATTCATGCCACAACCATTTCAGCTCATTACAGCACAGAGCCTTCCCTCTTCTCTCACCCACTACTTAAGCAGTTCCTCAGAGGGTCCAAAAACTTAAGGCCACCCAGGAAAGCTCCAACTCCAGCCTGGGATCTTAACTTTGTCTTGGAGAATCTCAGTCTTCCTCCTTTCGAGCCAGCTGCTACTGCAGTTTTAAAAATTTCTTTCCTGGAAAACAGCTTTCCTTTTAGCTATCACTTCTGCAAGAAGAGTATCTGAATTACAGGCCCTTATGGCAGTGGAACCTTTCATCATCTTTCATGCGGACAGGGTATCCCTCAGAACCAATCCCTCCTTCATGCCCAAGGTGGTATCCAGTGTGGCTCTTAATCAGTCCATTCATTTGCCTACCTTCTTTTCTAACCCACAGAACAAAGGGGAACGGATACTGCACTCTTTAGATGTGCACAGACAGCTTAGATTCTACTTGGACAGGACTAAACCTCAAAGAAAATCTGAACTGCTGGTGGCATGTGCTGCAGGGACAGAGGGGAAAGCCATTTCAAAACAAACCATTTCAAAATGGATAGGCCACTGCATTTTTTTCTGCTGTAAACACCATGGAAAACCTATCCTACAGGGCATCAGACCCCATTCAACTATGGCTGCATCTACCTCTACAACCTTTCTCAGGGGCATCCCTACTAGGGATATCCTAGAAGCTGCTACCTGGAGTTCTGTACATACTTTCAGCAGGCATTATCATTTGCCAATGTTCTCAAAATCTAGAGCTGATTTTGCCACTGCAGTCTTGCAGGGCCTTATAGCTGGACCTAATTCTAGTTAAATTCCTCCTCCCAACCTTAGCTTTGGAATCTACCCAAATGTAATGACTGCAGCAGTGAAATATGAACATAGTACAGTTGTGTACACTTACCATAAATGTAGATGTTCGAGTGTATTCATTGTTGCAGTCCTGGTTACCCTCCCTCCAGCCCCCTTTCTTCTGTTGGCCATGCCTCTACTCTCACTTACTATGCTCAAAAAGCTTTTTAGTGCATTTGCTTTTTTGTTGGAGGTATATCCTTGTATTTATAGATTTAATTGCTTCCCATTAGGGGGGCACCTGACATTTGGGGCAAGAAAAACTGATGTAATGGTGTTGGCTGCATGTTTTATACCCTGACGACCTGACGTCATGGAAGAAGGGACAGCAACTGAAGCAGGACCCAAGACTTTGATAATCAGGCAGACTGAGGGCTAACTGCAAGCAGATAACCCAAATGTAATGACTGCAACAGTGAATACACTCGAACATCTACATTTATGGTAAGTGTACACAACTGTACTTTCTGTTTATTGTGGTGACAAGGTTTAGGTCCCTAGAGCGTGTAGCTTGGAGGGATTGGGATTTCTTTAAGTGGAGCATGTCCAACAGCTCTGGGTTTGACATAGCTTTGTATGTTAGGCAAAGATCGCCTCTGGGTAGACAATATGTGGCTGAGTAAAGCTGGAGTTTTTTGAGACGGCCTGCATAGGGCATCTGTTTGAGGCCAGTAATCCTCTTTGTGAGGTATTTCTGTGGCCTTTCCAGTTGTTGTAGATGTCTTGTGAGGTACATACCAAAAGGGGCATTGTACTATATAATGGGTCTAATGAGTGATGAGTAGAGGGGAACAATGACCTCTTTTTTTCTGGATGAGAAATCTTTTGTGATGAGGTGAGCCACGTAGAAGGAATTCTTGACCACTGTGGTGATGTGATTATCAAAGGAGAGACTACTGTCCACCTGTGTTCCAAGGTCTCTTATCACACTTTCGGCGTTAAGTAGACTACCACTTATGTGGTAGTTCATGGGTACAGAGTTTTTACCAAAGGGGATGACAATACACTTTTTGGCGTTGAGCTTCAGGCCATGGCTTTGACACCAGGCATCTGTCTCAGTGAGGCCCTTTTGTAGTATGTCCACATTGTTAGGAGTTTTGATTATGGCTCCTAGTTTGCAGTCATCTGCAAACTTTGTTAGCCAAAGACCTTCTGTGTTAGCCTGTACTTCAGAGAAGTAGATACCAAACAGGAGAGGACCCAGGACTGAACCCTGTGGTACTCCACTTGTCACTGGTCTGAAGTCGGATTTGGAGTCTGCTAATTTCACAGTGTGGGTTCTGTCCATGAGCCAGTTGGCAACCCATCTTGTGTCATAGGGATTTATACCTAGTTTAGTGAGCTTATCTATAATTCCAGAGTGGGGGATGGTGTCGAAAGCCTTGACGAGATCTAGATAAGCTGTGTGAACCACCTTACCCTCATCTATGGCTTTGGTGACTGCTTCAAAGAAGTCATTCAGGTTTAGGAGACATGATCTGCCTTTTACAAACCCGAACTTGGTAGGGTCCAGAGTTTGGAGATTACCAATGTCTTTGTTTATGAGTTCCATGATGATACGTTCCATGGCCTTGCAAACCAGGCTCGTCAGGCTAATGGGGCAGTAGTTCCCGGGGTCCGTCATGGCTCTCCCTTTGTGGAGTTGGATAACCGTCGTGGTGCGCCATTCAGTGGGCACAAAGCCTGAGGTGAGGCTATGATTGAACATGGTACTTAGGTAAGGTGCCAGTTTATTCTGTAGTTCATGTAGAACGCAGCCTGGGATATTGTCAGGTCCCATGGATGCTGTGTTCTTGGTTTTGGAGAGTGTGTTTTTTACCTGTGCAGCCGTGATTATAGGAACTTTGCATTCTTCCGGTATAGAGATGGGCCCTCTAGGGGGTGAGAGGGGGGTAAAGTTAGCACTGAACCGATCTGCCAGGATGTTGGCAATATCAGTTGGTTCTGTATATTTAGTGCCATTGTGCTGTAACTCAGAGCAGATCTGAGTGTTGCCATTGAGATTCTTGACATAGCTATAGAATGCTTTGTGGTTGTGTTTAGAGTCAGTGGCAATTTTGTTTTCATAACTAGCTCTGGAGGATTTTATGAGGGATCTTAGCTTCTTACTGAGGTTGACCAGGGAGTTCCTCCAGTCATGGGATTTTACTCTTTTTTGCAACAATTTCTTTCTTCTGTTGTAGAGTTTGTTTATGGCAGAGGACCACCAGATTGACTTCCTTGTTTTGGAGGATAGCATCTTGGTTCTATTAGGGATAGCATGATCCATGCACTCGTGTAAGTGTAGGATTCAGTAGTCATACCTCTATTGTCCGTCTGCATGGGTGTCATGAAGTTTGCCACTTCTGTCTTAAGAAGTGTGAAGTTGGCTTTGGAGAAGTTTTTTATGGTGGTTTCTCTAATTGGGGGTGGGGGCAGGATGTGGATGTCTAGGGTGATTAGCTTGTGGTCGGATCTGACCAACGAGGAATTGACCTCTGGTGTGGAACACTGGTTGCCCTAGTTGGTAATGACCAGGTCTAGGATATTGCTGCTCCTGGCGGGGGTGTGAATGTTGAGCAAAAGAGTTGGTACATGAGTAGTTTTCCCAGTTAATGGGGTAGTTGAAATCGCCCATTGTTAGGGTGGTAGGTTGTACCTTAATACTTTCCAGTGTATCAAGAAATGAGGAGTGGGAATCCTGGGGAATGGTGGGGGGTCTGTAGCAAGCAACAATTTGGATTGCGGTCTGCCCAGAGTTAGTTGCACTTGGATAATCTTAGATGCATTATGCTGTGCAACTAGCCTGGAGGTGTGGATATCCTTAATGAATATGGACACGCCTCCACCTTTAGTGCTTTGTTCCGGGTTAGGTGGCCGAAAGGTGTGGTATGAATTATAGCCTGGTAACGCTGGGCTGCTCTCTGGAGCTTTGAACCAGGTCTCTGTCACTGCACAGATGTCGATGTTCTCCATTTTAAGGAGTGCCTCGAGTGTGTGCATTTTGAGGTTTAGACTTCTACCATTGAGTAGCATTACCCTCAGATTTTATTTGCTTGTACCTGTTATGGTGGTGAATTTGTCATTTGAACCTTGCCTAAAAAAGGCACTATAGGGGTGGCAAGAGCCTTAGCCAGTATCCAGAATCCCAAGGGCGACAGGTGCAGGCCATCTCTGGCAAAGTATCGTGGTCTGTCGATCATGTCGTTCCAGGCAGACAAATACCTTATCCCCTTAGAATGACACCAGAAGCTTAGCCAATTGTTGAAGTCAATCATTTTGTCCTTGTACTGTGGTATAATTCTGGGTGATGGCAGGATGCTACTCAGGGCTAGAAGATTGGAGAGCTCCTCCATGTCTCTTTTCATGTAGTCCAGGGATGTATGTCTCAGGTCATTCACACCAACATGGACAATGACAGTGTCATATTTGTACTTGTTGTGGCGTGACCTGAGTGCGTGCATTATGTGGTGGATCCTGGCACCTGACAGGCAGCTGACAATAACTTTCTCCTTGTTTAGCCTAGTGAGTGGAACATCAGTGTGCCTAACTATAGAGTCACCTATGACTAGAGTGTTGGGTACATTGTTATACCTTATGGGCTGTGGTTGAGTGGCACATTGACTTTGTGGGCTGTGTGTCATTTGGTTTGTGTTGGGGGGGTGGAGTTTGCTTGCGTTTCTTCTTTGGAGGTCCCTGATGCTTGGGCAGGTTTTTATTGAGAGCCTCCGTGAATGTAGGTGTGTGTTTTGTGTTTCTATGTGTGTGTTTTGGTGATGTAGGTTTTGAGGGACTATGTGATGAGTGTGGTGTGGTGCAAGTGTTTACCTTCTTCTCTTGACTGCCTAGTCCAGTCTTTGGTGAAGAGAGCTTTGCTTCCAGTTTGGTTATATAAGTGCATCTCTCACAGGTTGTAGTATTGAGTGGTCGGAGGAGAGGGCTGTCTGTGTACATGAGGCAATTGCTGCATTGCCCCAAGATGCCCAGATTCATCAGGTAGACAGGAGAAATCACCGTGAGCTGACCCTTAGACATGCCTGGGTAGGTGCTTATTTATTAAGTACTAAAAAGTGCTTTCCTCTAGACAAGTGAGGAAAGTTGAGTGCTGTAGTAATTTGCAGCTTATTTAGTGCTTACAACGAGTTCTGAACAAGTGCTGAGTTCAAAGAAACAGATTTGAGTGCTGAAACTAGAAAACTGGCTAGTTCTAAGAAACAAAATTAAGCTAGAAGGCTTCCCTCCAAACAGAAAGGCTTGGGGGCTCAGAAGCCTACAAACAGTCTAGACCACTTACAGGAAAGGCAGGAAACAAGCTTAAAATTTTTTTTTCTTTCCCGGATGCTCTCTTTGTACACAGTAGGAGTGCCTGAAATCAGAATATGATCATACTGCACTCAGTTGAGTGAGCAAATAAGATGGGCCCAGAAGGAGTAATATATATATATATATATATATTTAAATGTATCAATTATTCAGCTGACCAGTGAAACGAAGATTTTACCAGTGAGTTACTCTGTTAAATACTACTACTAATAATAATAATAATAATATGCCAGGAGGAAGGGAGGATGTATTTGGTCATGTGTGGCATCAAGAAAAGTGACTGGACTAAAGAAGAATCCAAAGGTAGCCAGGTATCACTTTTCAGAGTTTTAGCACTGTATGTTAGCTTTACATGATTCAAGTAAAGAGCCATTAAATATATCTCAGTTCCTTAAAAAACTAAAACATTTTATGTGTTATTTGTTTCTTATAGTAACATCACTAGTCAAGATCCTGTTTAGCTACTAACAAAAAACTGTTCTTCCTAACAAGCAGGGGTGTAGCCAAAGATTTGCATTTTGTACTCAAACCTAATGTTGCTGCCCCCACTACCCACTTGTCAGTTTAAAAATGTACTCAGCCCTCAAAATGCTACCCCCAGATACACGGGAAGAAGCACTTTATTTTCAACTTTTACAATTTATTTCCATAAAAAGCTAGTTTTAGAGGTGTATTCCTTTTGCACAAGAACTCTTTGTGTACGGCTATACTGTGAATATTCATTTACATAGTTCTAAACATTCTGTGCTGTTTGAGTGTTGACATTTGCAAGAGATGTACTCATTTCAGTGCACTGAGTATGCCTAGCTACACCCTTGCTAACAAGATGTCTTCAGTGTTCTGAAATGTTTGTCACTTTCATCTGCACATTCTCCGTGATGTTCCTTCATCCCATCAGTGACTATCTCTGGGCCCTTAGGCAATAGTTAGTGATCAGACCTCTGACTTTACAAAGATGAATGTTAGGGGACACAAGTGTATTAATTTTGTTAACTGGAGAGGTGTCCAAAGACCATTTTCAGTCACAACCCCAGCCAAACATGCTGATAAAACACAAAATAATACACACCAAGTAAATGTGTAAAACAATAGCCTACAAACATGAAAGCTTGAATGAATACAATACCTAAAATATATATTAGCTGCAAATGTAAGCATATAAGGGGTCTTAAGCTTTCAAATCATTCCTCTATGTTTCTGTGACTCTGCTGCTTTTCACGCCACCATAAATACACTATAAGGTGTGGGAATATTATACACGTTCTTTCGAGGCACATCCCTTCTCTGCCTTTATGTTAGTACCCAGAATTTAACAGGTAGCACTCATGGCTAGGCAAACAAACTAGCACTCCCTGCAGCAATTTTTGGGGCATCAAAGCAGACAATATTGGCAAGTTAGGCTGCAGGGTTTCATGCAGCAAGAATAGTGTACTGGAACACGACAAATCAGATGTGACATGATGCGTTAGCACTGGAGAATACAATCATATTTTGTCTCTGCCATCTGATTGTAAAGCATCAGCAACAAACTATCTTAATATTGCAAAGTAACAATGTTACAAAGTACAATGATTTTTTTAAGGCAAAATTATTTTGAATAAATGCCAAAAGGTGTTAAGTAACAGAATTTAAACTTATGGGCCCCATTTTAGAATTCAAAAACTTTGTCCAAGTATTTAGATTTTGGCTGCACATCTACATGGAACCACATTTGCAAACCAGGCCAGAGGCTGTACAAATATTTTCCTTCCATTTGTGAAAATTCCACCTGCATGAGCCAAAATGCCTGCATGAGCAGGCTGCTGGTGACAATGGAATGTTGCAATACATTTTCTGTGAAACTCGAGAAAGTATACGCTGTACAGACTATTTCCGAATTATGACTTGGACAGCTTCACTTCACATTGAAAATACATGCTTCTTGGCATAAACAAAAACACAAGTATATCCTGGCTTTCTTATTCTTTCAAAGTCTGGCAGTAGTATCGCTGTCTGTAAGAATTTCGTTACATTTGACAGATGCCCTTGCACAAATAAACACTATTCAGGAAAGAGCTACAGAATAAAAAAATGAATGTTTGATATTACCTGCTAGAGATTTTCAATTACACAATTTAAGATACAGACTATTTCAGGAATGAAAACCTAGCCATTTGCCCCATGGTCTGTATTCATATGAAGATATGAAGATGAATTTCTGATTTAGCAACTGCTCCTTAACAGCAAATACTTTTCTACAGAGTCTTCCTCCTCTTGGCTTTCCCAGCAAATGCAGGGCAACTTCATGTTTATGGCAGCTAGAAAAAAAGATTTCAAATGAATAACAGCACATAGAGAAAATTAAGTAATCCATTCCAAAATGAAATGCTTGCCACGTGTGCTGATTTCTGGATATATACAATCTGAACTTGGGATGAAGACATTCTTTGCTTAGAGACACTGTTAATTGCTTGTTGATGGTAGCTAGAGCTGATCTCTGATGCCTAGGTTAATAAGATATGCAAAAAGGATGGTGTGAGATTACTGGGGATCTGCTCTCAGAAAAGCAGAGATACAGTAGTATATACCTAGAGTATAACACCTGGCCTACAGTTACTTCTGTTACAGATGAAAACTGTGTTCCACCCCTTAGGCACCAGATACCCTGTTATTTCATGGATATATTATAGTTTTGTTAAAATAATGAACAGTAAGTGCCATTCAGTAGACATTTCCCAATAAGCTATTAAAGTATTGTGAAAAGAAAAAAAATATGATAATGATATTATATATATTGTAACACTCTACCCACAAGGCTGCTGAACTTGAATGCCAGGCATGACATGAATAATCAGATCAATATGCCGTCTTGCTGAGAAGTATAGTCTATAGTAATCACTCTGACAAATTGCTTCAATAACTGATACAGTTAGCCTGATTTCTTATGCTAGTACTTCCTGAATGTGCAATAGTCAGGAGTGAGTCACCACTCCATAGATGTGCAATATGAACATCAGACTATATCATACTACAGCAATATTCTAAGCAATCACAATGTGAAGTCAGTCTTGCAACACCTACTAGTATAATGTTGTCTGATGTCTTCCTGTCCAATTGTGGTAATTTATTGTGTTGTTAATATTTTAATTATTATTGTATGTGCATTAGTCTTACTGTCATTCAAACTATCTCTGGGATTCAGCAAGCAGCCATGCAGGAATAAGTTATTCCTGCACGGCAGGGACCTTTCCTGTTCAGCACGGCAGCGCACCATGCATATTTATGAAGGTGCGCTGCCATGCTCTAAAACGGACATGGTTCTGTGTACGAGCACAGGGAGTGTGTTTGAGAGCAGAGCTCTCACAATACACACCCCCCCCCCCCGCACTCCGGAATTGCCTTTTGGCAATTAAAAATGAGCGAGAATGCTTGTAACACGCCCAACCCATCAGGAAAGCAAAATAAATGTGGTCAAAGGCAAAAGGGACAATCGTCCCTACCAAGTATACCTCTCAACTGTACAGATTTCCGCAGAATGCCCAGTTGTTTGCCTTATATTTTTGGTGTGTTCCCCCTAAAATGTGTACCTTTCTGGCAAATAGCTGAGGATTGAAGTCGTTAAATAATGACAAAACATTTGAGTGTAAGACTCCACACATCTGTCAGAAAATTCATGCTGATGTAAAACCTATTATTCTATCAACTTTTTAAGTTTGTAAGAGCAATATTTAAAATCTGTCCCTGTTTGTTCCCCCATCATTGTAGGCTTTGTCCAGATATTTTGCTCTAAGAGGTTGAGAGGTACGCTACCAAGTCAGAAGTTATTAGGATAACACAGGAAGCATAAGCACAAAGCGCACACCTCGCAACCCATCAGAGTAAGGAATGTGGACAAAGGCAAAAGGGACAATTGTCCCACAAAGCAGACAGTTGACAAAATAACAGGTTCAGCATTAGCAGGGATATTCTGAAGGGTATAGATAAAATAACACAACAAAACTTTTTTTTAATAAATGCGATAACGTTTTAGAGTAGCTGCACGGGTGTGCTCGTTGCTTAGCTATGCTTAGTTCAGCTCAAACAGCACAAGAAGTTAAACAGCAAGAGACATCTAACATAAACAGTATTGCAATAGTGTAGTGGTTAGAGTGTATGCTTTGAAAACAGCTATTTCCAGTTTGATACCCAATATAACCAATTCACATTTTATACGTGAAAGCAGTACATAAACATTTTTTTTTAGTATTACCTACTAAATAACATATGTTTGTGAACCGGAGTACTGCATTAGGTCCAGATGTGAGGTGTCAGTGTAATAAAGTTGTGAAATCCCCATATAAACACAAATGCCCCATACATTATTGTCACACCTGAATCTTCTTCTTTCGGCTGCTCCCGTTAGGGGTCGCCACAGCAGATCAACTGTTTCCATTTCTTCCTGTCCTCTGCATCTTGCTCTGTCACACCAACCAACTGCATGTCCTCTCTCACCACATCCATAAACCTTATCTTAGGCCTTCCTCTTTTCCTGTTACCTGGCAGCTTCATCCTTAGCATCTTTATCCCAATATACTCTGCATCCCTGCTCAGCACATGGGCAAACCATCGTAATCTTGCCTCTCTGGCTTTGTCTCCAAACCTTCCAACCTGGGCTGACCCTCTAATATACTTATTCCTAATCCTGTCCATCCTCGTCACACCCAGTGCAAATTTTAACATCTTCAACTCTGCCATGTCAAGCTCTAACTCCTGCCTTTTTGTCAATGCCACTGTCTCCAACCCATATAACATAGCTGGTCTCACTACCCTCTTGTAGACCTTCCCTTTCAATCTTACTGGTACTCGTCTGTCACAAATCACTCCTGACACACTTCTCCACCCACTCCAGCCTGCCTGTACTCTCTTCTTCACCTCTCTTCCACACTCACCATTACTCTGAACTGTTGATCCCAAGTACTTAAACTCATTCAGCTTTGCCACCTCTACTCCCTGCATCCTCACCATTACTCTATCCTCCCTCTCATTCACACACATATATTCTGTCTTAGTCCTGCTGACCTTCATTCCTCTTCTCTCTAGAGCATATCTCCACCTCTCCAGGGTCTCCTCCACCTGTTCCATACTCTCACTACAGATCACAATGTCATCTGCAAACATCACAGCCCACAGGGACTCCTGTCTGATCTCGTCTGTCAACCTGTCCATCACCATTGCAAATAAGAAAGGGCTCAGAGCTGATCCTTGATGTAATCCCACCTCCACCTTAAATGCATCTGTCACTCCCACCGCAGACCTCACCACTGTCACACTACCCTCGTACATATCCTGTACCACTCTTACATACTTATTTGACACTCCCGACTTCCTCATACAATACCACAACTCCTCTCTAGACACCCTGTCATATGCTTTCTCTAAATCCACAAAGACACAATGCAACTCCTTCTGACCTTCTCTGTACTTCTCCATCAACACTCTCAGAGCAAACATCGCATCTGTAGTGCTCTTTCCTGGCATGAAACCATACTGCTGATCACTAATCATCACCTCCCTTCTTAACGTAGCTTCCACTACTCTTTCCCATAACTTCATGCTGTGGCTGATCAGTTTAATCCCTCTGTAGTTACTACAGCTCTGCACATCACCCTTATTCTTAAAAATTGGTACCAAAACACATTTTCTCCATTCCTCAGGCATCCTCTCACTTTCCAAGATTTCATTAAACAATCTAGTTAAAAACTCCATTGCCATTTCACCTAAACACCTCCATGCTTCCACAGGTATGTCATCGGGACCAACAACCTTTCTGTTCTTCATCCTCTTCATAGCTATCCTTACTTCCTCCTTACTAATCCACTGCACTTCATGATTCACTATCTGCACATCATCCAACCTTCTCTCCCTCTCTTTCTCTTCATTCATCAACCCCTCAAAGTACTCTTTCCATCTGCTCAACATACTCTCCTTGCTTGTGAGTACATTTCCTTCATTATCCTTTATCACCCTTACCTGCTGCACATCTTTACTAGCTCGGTCTCTCTGTCTAGCCAATCGGTACAGGCCCTTTTCTCCCTCCTTAGTGTCCAACCTTTTATACAACTCTTCATACGCATTATCCTTAGCCTTCACCACCTCTCTCTTTGCCATGCACCTCATCTCCTTATATTCTTGTCTACTTTCTTCATCTCTTTGACAATCCCACTTTTTCTTCGCCAGCCTCTATCTCTGTATACTCTCCTGTACTTCTTCATTCCACCACCAGGTCTTCTTGTCCTCCTTCCTCTTTCCAGATGTCACACCAAGCACCTTTCTAGCCATCTCTCTTACTAGCTCTGCTGTAGTTACCCAGCTATTTGGTAAGTCTTCACTGCCACCCAGTGTCTGTCTTAACTCTTCCCTGAACATCACCTCACAATTACCCTTTTTCAATTTCCACCATTTGATCCTTGGTGCTGCCCTCACACTCATCCTCCTCTTCTTGATCACCAATGTCATCCTACAAACCACCATGAAAGCACAGTGGGGGATGTCAAGGACAGTAAACAAATTTATAATATGTAATGAATGATGAATCAATGCCATACAGCAGATAGTCTATAAAATGAAAAATAAGCAATGTAAGCATTTCACAGCTCTGCTTAACAGGTGTAAGCATTGTGTAAATATGACTGCTAAGCAATGAGTAGCCCTGCTAAGTGGATTTGCCCATTGGTAAGCAGTGCTGAACCTGTCCCTTTAAGCAATGCCAACCTTAGCTAAGCAGGTTTGCCTGTAGCTTAGCTTAGCTCAGCATATTTAAAACCGTCCAATCACGGCAAAGGTCGGGAAAGTGGACGTACATAAACCCCACAGACGGGAATACAGCTTATCACTGGTTGCAGCTTCCCACTGTAGGCAGGATGGCAGGAGTTGGAGAGGGATTGCGCTTCCGGGCGCAGCACTGGGGCATACAGGAGTCCAAGGTCATGGTAGAACTCCTGGTAAAATAACATGATGAGAGACTGCAGCAGGGCTAGTACCAGGGCTCCCAATATAAAGCAGAAGCCTGGAGCCATCTCGCCCATGATCTCACCAGTGCCACTAGTATCCCTCAGACTGGTGAGCAGGTCAGGCACCACTATGTCGACTTGAAGCGGAGAAAGAGGGAGGTCTTGGACAAGTGGGTCCAAGATGCAAGGCAGAGGGGTGATGTCCCAGCAGTGTGTAATTAGTCATACCATTACTGTTTACTAAAGTCCAGCACATGTATGTGATGGATAGGAATGCCCAAATATGTCTCTATTTCCTTTACAGCTGCAGCTAAGTGAGCTGTGAATCAGGAAGTCCATGCAAGTAGGCTGCAAAGGCTGTGTCGCGAGGGTGGTGAGTAATAATCCTGCTTGTAGTAGTCATACCAAATAAATATAAAGTAGTAGAAAGTCACCTGGCTGTATAAAAACCGTTGTATGGGTTGTACTGAATAAACCAGACAATATGACAGTAAATGTCCCATATAGCTTAGACAGAAAACACTGAAGAGATAGACAGCCATATCCAAATAGCACACTGTACTGTGACTTAAATTGTTGTATTTTTAGGAGACACAGCCATGATTCGAAACCTGGGAGTGGTAAAAAGCTGTATGCATAATCATACCTCTCAATTGTACAGTTTTTTTCAGAATGTCCAGATAATTGGCTCATATTTTCTGCATGTTCCTCTGTCCCCCTGGCAAATCAGTGGGATGATCTCAGAATTGTGGTCACAAAATAATGACACTGTGACAACTGGGGAGAGATGGGCGAAGGCTGCCAGCCTAGTCAAATAGTATTTGATATATAATTCTGGCATTTGTAAATAAATGTAAAATACAGGCATGTTTTCTTGAGTGTAAAAGAATATTGTGAAATGTGGAACTGCAAAATATGTGACAACATTGCACTCTACTGGCCCAGTGAAACATGTTGTGACCCTTTCATGTTAGAATTCGGCTACAGTGCGTCTGGATGAAGGTTTCATGCCCATTGTTTTAAGGCTAAAATATATGACCAGAATTTAGATGTGGAATGTGCTTCATTGCTCTGGTTTCTGTTAGAGTATATGTGAAATGCCTTGTATTATTGTAAGTTTCTGAGCAGGTGTTAGATTGTTAAATAATGCAGTTTGTGGCCTGAGAACTCAGACCAGGTGTTAAGATGATGGAATATGAATACTGGGAAAACCTAAGTGTCAACATGATGTAATTTGGGAAGGACCCAGGAGACATGTTTGTTAATAATGTTTAAATACTATTTCTCACAAGAGACTGGGAGCATTTTGATCTTGGATATCTGACTCAGCATTCTGCCTAAGCTCACATGTACGTTTTTAGCACTGTGATTTCTTGTAGGAATAGTTAAAGCTAGTAAAGATTAATTAGGTATTTTTCTTTGAAATCAGACCTGTCCTACTGTATTATTTTAAGTGTCTTTGTGATCTCTGAACTCTTACATATCTCTGTGGTGTAGTAGTTTTGTCTTCTGTTTTAATTATTTATTATTAAATATTTTAAAAACCTTCTACATGTGGCTAGTTATGTAGAGTTAAAGTATGCTTTAGAGTACATTATATATTTATAGAGTTTACTGTCTAAGCCCTTCCAATAAGCCTTAGACTGTATAGTCACATTACCAATTGGATAATAATAGTGTACAGTAATAATTGGACACCCTTTTAAGGGCCTTTTAGTGGCTGATATTATTAGCTGGGTGGTGGCAGGGATTACTACCGTATGGTCTGGGTAAAGAGGCACAGCTGGAGAATCTGTGTCAGCCTTTCCGAGGAGTGTCTGTGAAGTTGTATAAATACTTATCTCAAAGTGTGTGTGTGTTGGGTCAGCTACTTGGCAGGGACACGAAGCACTGGTTGGACAAAGAGGATACTGGAGGTTCTAGCTTGCCCAGTAAAACTGAGACCTGGACCCTATAGCTGTGCCAGTGAGGAGTCTTATTGGGGACCTGGTGAGCAAGGGAGCAACCAGCCCCAGACTGACTGTGATCTCTGTGTGCACTTAAGGGAACTTGTACTTTACTGTGTGTATTAGTTATCCTTTCCTCTTCTAGGAGATGACCTCCCTGGTGTTAGTGGTGAGGATTGAGGCTCCTTGATTGCTGGGCCAGGGCACGGTCGTCACAGACACAACATTTGATTTTCAGACCTCAAAACCTTCAGAAAATGTATATTAAAACAAATCCTGTCACTCATGCAGCTCTCCAAGTTTATGACAGCAATATTCAAAACATGTCCCTATTTGTACCCCCATGTTGTCAAGCTTTGTCCAGAATATGTGATTTAAGAGATTGAGAGGTATGTGCATAATATTAACTGGAATCTGGGAATATGTGTAGAAACAGTCAGGTAGTGTTAATAAACATTCCCTCCACAAGTCTGTTAGATAAGAAAACTGTGCCTGCCAATAAAGATTTAAATCCTGGACTGGTAGTGTTTACTCTGGTATAGTATGGCCTGATGTAGCATTCAGTAACAT
The DNA here is from genome assembly GCF_019279795.1 of Protopterus annectens. Lineage (NCBI taxonomy): Eukaryota > Metazoa > Chordata > Ceratodontiformes > Protopteridae > Protopterus > Protopterus annectens. The sequence goes on along the minus strand of NC_056725.1, from coordinate 1,687,538,353 downwards.
CTGATATCAGAATAGTACGGTTGTGTCAACCACTGTTTATCACACTGTGCTACATAAAAATATCTGTAGGAATGTCTGTGTGAGACTGTTGTAATTACAAGGTCAGATTGTACAACCAAAAGAGACTTAGGAAACAGTGAAGAGACAGACAGCAATATCCAAATAGCACACTCTACTGTGACTTAAATTGTTGTATTCTTAGCAGACACAGCCATGGCTCGAATCCTGGGAATGGTAGTAAGCTGTATGCATAATCATACCTCTCAACTGTACAAATTTTTCAGAATGTCCAGCCACTTGGCTCATATTTTCTGCCTGTTCCTGTGTCCCCCTGGCAAATCAGTGAGATGATCTCAGAATTGTAGTTACGAAATAATGATATACATTTGATTTTCAGACCTCAAAACCTTCAGAAAATGTATATTAAAACAAATCTTGTCACTCATGCAACTCTAAAAGTTTATGACAGCAATATTCAAAAAATGTCCCTATTTGTACCCACATGTTGTCAAGCTTTGTCCAAAGTGTGTGCATTAAGAGATTGAGAGGGATGTGCATAATATTAACTTTGAATCTGGGAATATGTATAGAAACAGTCAGGTAGTGTTTATAGGTTGGTACTAGGCTACCGGCCCTAGGGCCTATACAAGCCTAGCCATAACAGTTCCCCAGCTATTTCTTCCCAGAATAATTAATTCCCTGGTTCCCTGTCTAGCAGGGCGACTGATGTGATCCCCACAGTGAATTTCCTATCTCCAATCCAATCGTCAAGGTTCCTTTTGAAGAGGGCCAAAGAGGTGCTCTGCTTGACGTGTATGGGCAGTCTATTCCAGAGTATGGGGAGTCTCTGGGACAGGAACCTATCCCTCCAGCATGTTTTGTTCATTGTGATGACCAGATTTAGATCCCTGGAGCGTGTGGCTCTGAGGGACTGGGATTTCTTTGTGTAGCATGTTCAACAGCTCTGGGTTTGACATGGCCTTGTATGTTAAGCAGAGATCGCCTCTGAGCAGACAATATGTGACAGAGTATAGCTAGAGATTTTTAGATGGTCAGCATAGGGCATCTGCTTTAGGCCTGTGATTATTTTAGTGAGGTATTTCTGTTGCAGATGTCTTGTGAGGTACATACCAAATGGGGCATTGTACTCTATAATGAGTCTAATGATGGATGAGTACAGCGGGGCAATGACCTCCTTTTTTCTGGATGAAAAGCCCTTAGTGATGAGATGTGCCACATAGAAGGATTTCCTGACTGTTGTGGTGATGTGGTTACTGAAGGTGAGACCAACATCCACCTGTGTTCCTAAATCCCTTATCACACTTTCGGTGTTAAGTGTACTGCAACTTATGTGGTAATTCATGGATACATGTTTTTTCCCAAAGGGGATAACTATACATTTCTTGGCATTGAGCTTGAGCCCATGGCTCTGGCACCTAACATCTGTCTCTGTAAGGCCCTTTTGTAGAATATCTACATCATTTGGGGATTCAAATAATGGCTCGAAGCTTGCAGTCACCTGCAAACTTTGTTAGCCAGAGTCCCTTAGTGTTGGCCTGTACTTCGGAGAAGTAGATGAGAAACAAGAGCAGTCCCAGGACTGAACCCTGAGGTACTCTACTTGTCACTTGTCTGGAGCTGGATTTGGAGTCGGCTACTTTTACAGTGTGGGTTCTGTCAGTAAGCCATTTGGCAACCCATCGAGTGACGTAGGGGTTAATGCCCAGCTTAGTAAGTTTATCTATGATTCCAGAGTGGGGGATGGTGTTGAAGGCCTTGGCGAAGTCCAGATAGGCTGTGTGGACCGCCTTACCCTCGTCCATGGCTCTGGAGACTAATTCGAAGAAGTCAGTCAGGTTGAGGAGACAAGATCGGCCCTTCATGAAACCAAACTGGGTGGGGTCCAGTGTTTGAAGGTTGCCAATGTCTTTGTTTATAAGTTCCATGATAATGCATTCCATGGATTTGCAGATCAGTCATGGTAATGTGAAATGTATCATGCACAAACTTCTAGGGGGTGAGAGGGGGATGACGTTGGCACTGAATCGATCTGTTAGGATATTGTCAATATCCTTGGGATCAGTATATTTAATGTCATTCTGTTGTAGCTCAGAGCAGGTCTGAGCATTGCCATTTAGATTCTTGACATAACTATAGAATGCCTTGCGGTTGTCCTTAGAATCTGTGGCAATTTTATTTTCATAACTAGCTCTGGAGGATTTCATGAGGGATCTCAGCTTCTTACTGAGGCTGGTAAGGGAGTTTTTTGTATCCTGGGATTTTCCTCTTTTCTGCAGCAGTTTTTTTTCCTTCTGTTGTATAGTTTGTTTATGGCAGGGGACCACCAGATTGGCTTCCTTTTTTTTTGAGGAGAGTGTCTTGGTTCTATTTGGAATGGCACGATTTATGCACGGGTGGATATGCTCGTACAGTGCCTTAGTGTAGGATTCAGCAGTCAACCTTTCAGTTCCAGTCTGCATGGGTGTCATGACGTTTGTCACTTCTGACTTGAGTAGCATGAAGTTGGCTTTGGAGAAGTTTTTTATGGAGGTTTCCCTACTGGGGGTGGGGGTGGGATGTGGACATCAAGGTTGATTAGCTTATGATCAGGCCTGACCAACGAGGGGGTGACCACTGGTGTGGAGCATCAATCTCCCATGTTGGTAATGACCAGGTCAAGGATATTTGAGCCCCTCATGGGGTTATGGATTAGTTGATCCAGGGCTTTGGAATTTATGAATTCCAAGAACTGTTGGGCAAAAGTGTTGATACCTGAGTAGTTTTCCCAATCAATGGCAGGGTAGATGAAAACACCCAGTATTAGGGTGATTGTATCTTAATACATTCCAGTATGTGTAAAAAGCTGTAGTAAGAATCTTGGGGCATGGTGGGGGATCTGTAGTAAGCTACAATTTGGATTGCAGTCTTACCTAGTGTTAGTTGCACCTGTAGTATTTCAGATGTATTGTGTTGGGCCACTAGGCTAGAGGTGTGACTATCCTTGGTGAATGTGGACACTCCACCACCTTTAGTGTTTCGGTCCTGGTTTGGTGGCCGAAGGTGTGGTTAGAGTTGTAGCCTGGTATTGCAGTGGTGCTCTCTGGAGCCTTGAACCAGGTCTTAGTTACTGTACATCCTCTCCACCGGTCTACCAGGTAAGAGATGTAAGAATTTAGCTATAAGACAGTTGAAGTATACAATGTGTACAAACGTACCACTGCCCAAACCAAGCCATAGGGTATTGTAGTAATACCTGTACCTTAATGATTAGAGCAATGATCATTAAAGTTGTAAGCAGTACAATGATATATAAGTTGTTAATTGACACACCCCCACCATATCTGCAACAATAATTAAAATACACATATCATAGGTATGTTTACACCAAACCTACTGTTGGGACATATGACCTATTATTCAATAACTATTGAAATGTGTTTCTATTAATGATCCATGTTGAAATACTATAATTGGTGGCCTGTTGCTGTCAATGTAATCTGCATGCCATTGTAATGGCCACTGTGGTTTCATATATGCATTTGTTCTGTTTGCTATGCAACTGTTCCAAATCTGGTGTTTTGGGTTAATGGGAATATCTGTGCATGCTGTTATAACTAATCCTGGATTGTGTTGACTATTACTAACACACATATGTTTTAAAACTGCAACACGATAGCACGTATGGGAAGGCCGGTCCCAACCCTCTCCCACCTCATCTGGCCATGGCACTGAGCCCCAGCACACCTGGGACCTACCCCAGGACCTCCTCCTCCTCTGGTCCTGCACCACCTTTGGGTGGAACCACCTCATGGGATGGGGCTTGCCCCCTTCCTGGGAGCGGGCACACAGGATCCTGTCACCCAAAGTCAGGTCTGGGGATTGGTGTGTAGTGAGTTTAGAGATCTGCTACGCCAGCCACATGGCGCATTTAGAGGTTCAGCCTGCTCCTCCTGCTCAGCCCCCAGCACAGCCACCTTCAGGGCCATGAAGGTGCAGTGGTGACTGCCCATGCATGGGGACCTCAGTCTCACTGTTTCCATTTGGGGGCTCATGGGCTTCCAATTTCCAAACACCCCTCCCCATCCAAGGTGTTTACCTCCCACATGTGTCATATACCGCCCCTGTATGCTGTCTTGTCTGTCTTCCTACCCAACCTACCTCCCCAAATATACCTACTATCCTTCCACAACATCACACTCTCACCTTAAAAAAAAGGGCAGTCTGTTCCCAAAAAAAACAATTTGCCCGATACATAGCTGTCCATTTTGCACATGTGTCCACTGGACACATGTAATCTGGTCTAATTGTCTTCACAACACATTATTGTTGTCCTCACCCCTCTGTCAGGGGTTTGAGTGTCCAAATCTACCTCCAAATTCAGTATATATGTACAGCTGTTGCTGTAGAAGAAATGGACAGCTATGGACCTTCCCTACACCTGTCCTGCACATCCCTAGCTACTTTCCCTATTGTTTTTCCCTCTGCTTGCCCCCTTTTTCACCACTTTCCTATCACCCCTTTTTTCTTTTCTTTTAAGGAAATTAGCGCAGAGGTAAGCGGGAGTAACCACTTTTAAGCAGTAGTAAGTGGGTTTAAGCCTGCTTGCGCAGCAGCAAGCAATGGCTACACAGATTAAGCACCGTCAGGCTAACTATCAGTAACCATATTTAACCAGAAGTTAGCATTGCTTACCATCACACAAACCCACTCAAACCAACTTACAACTGCTTAAAAGTGCCTTAATCACTCTGTATCCAGCAGCCCTTGTTCTGCCCTGCAACAAAATCATCAGCCCTTGCAAGTCTCAAACCCAGGACCGTGCATACCATAGCCACAGTGATTTACCACTAAGCCATTTGAGCTGTACATAAATGTGATGTTTTCTCAAACATATCATACAGCATATTCAGTAGGGAAAATGTATTTATATATGTAGATGTATAGGGAAAATGTATATATGTAGATGTATGTATGTACATATATATATATATATATATATATAAATATATATATATATATATATATATATATATATATATATCTCTCTCTCTCTCTCTCTCTATATATATATATATATATATATATGTGTGTGTGTGTGTGTGTGTGTGTGTGTGTGTGTATTGCATTCGCACATTGGATCCACACTCTGAACCTCTCACTGCAAAACATCTGACCAAAGGCACTGTTAATGGCGGTGAAGGGGCCCAAAATAGGGATCTCTTGTAATTATTGCCATTATCCCTTCCTCCATAGCTGAACAGGTCTGCCTTGCAACACAATAACCACCACTTGCAAGTCTTGAACACAGGACCCTGCACAACATTGCCACAACAAGTTAACAGTAAGACATCTCAGCTGTAAGATGTTGGGATGATATCTATAACATATGCAGAACAGTCAGCCTACCATAGGGAACGTACAATGTGAAAGTAATAAACATTCCAATGATACATATAGACACACACACACACACACACACACACACACACACACACACACACACACAAACATACACATATAAATATATAACTACTTATAGAGATGACATACACACACACACACATATATACACATATAAATATATAACTACTTATAGAGATGTCTAAAAAGAGTATATGTAGAGGGGACAAAGCATATCAAACAACCATTATTCCTACAGTTGCCACCTTTTAACATGGCCAGTGTCTGATTCTTTCCTACAAATGAGAATTATTGCATGAAACATATACCCACACACAATGCAAATGACACCACACACAAGTTCGCTTATATAGAAATGTTTATTTGTGTACTATTTCAGCTGTTTATGCCATTTCTTATAGCAGTTAGGTACATAATAACTGATTAATGCAACTCTCAAACAAAACATATGATACAGTAATCTGACAAACATAACATACTTTGCTGTCTAGGCTAAGGCCTTCAAGTAGTACAACAGTAAAAAAACACTTGCCTTGAAGATAAGAGCCAATTTACACTTAATTACAGATGTAGTTCAGCAGCCTCCAATTACAATCTGTACTCAACCCCTAGGTAGAAAAGTATTAGTTGTCACAATATAAATGTATCTGTTACATAACAATGCTTAACTTAAAACATCACTATCTGACAAACAGAACTGTGTGTAAGACAGTAATTTCTAGCCCACCACTGTTCCCATGGTGAAACATATGAAAATGTACAGCCATATACCTTAATGTTTCTTACTACTGATATCCCTCACATGTTGTAACAGCCTAGGTTAAAAACATTTAATACCCCTCCCCCATAAAATGTCTTACAAGGGCATATAACAGTGTTCTCCATACACTGACCTTTGGACTGTACAAGCTCACACATGTTTTGTCCAGCTGTAGCCCTCATATATATGGACCCTACCCCACAATTTGTGTGGGAGTCCACAACATCACTGGAATGATAGCAGGAATGCCAGCATTAACTAATGATAGGCTATTACCTAACAGTCTCTTACTGCATGACATCTGGACAAAGCCTGGTATATAGGTGGAGGACAGAGACTGGAATACAGGGTCATATTTGAAATATTGCTGTTATACACTGTGAAGATTGCTGGTGTTACAGGATTGGTTGCAACATACCCTTACTCAGGAATATGAAGTCAGAAACACAAATGGATGTTGCCATGTACTGATAGCAATCAATGGAGAGAATGGCACTGATATGTCAGGGACAACACTTGTGTGGTAAACATACAAACATACCAGCCAATCCTTTGGCCATCATGTGGATAGGCCCACAGTTGAGAGCTATGCAGACAGACTGCATTCCATGCAAAACTAGCATGTACACACAAACCCTGTAAAACTAGTAGTATTCAATGCATATAACAGCAGTACTCACATACAATCCGTACATGTGGAATCTTATACAAACATGGTTGGCCTGTGTCCGCAAGTCCTATTGTAAGAGGTATTGCTACCTGCTGTCTGTAACACTGCTGCCCCACACAGGAAGGATGTCTTCCATACAGGAAAGGTAAAGGGACAACGCCCACATGATGTAGTCATTTATAGTAGTGGGTTGCTATGACATTGGCTATTGGAAGTACTACGCAGCTGGCTGCATGCATTTAGCAAGTGGGGAACACCAAATGGTGCAGAGGCCATCACCTGATCATGAGCATCACCTACAAAAGCTATGCTGCAACCTATTCACACCAGCTCGATCCCTGTAGTGGAGAGAGAGAAAATACTAAAAAAAAAATACAAAAAAATAAAAACAACATACCAACCAAGGAAGATATCCAAGTGGTACACAGAAGAGTGCAGAATAATAAAACAGGTATGTGAAACATGTCAGCATGTAACTGAATGTTGTACTTGGTCTGTAATAATAGGATAGATGAAGTTGAAAGATTTATATGTGCCATCAAGACTTGCTGTAATGATGTCCTGCTGAACAACTGCTATGGACATAGCATCTGGCCCTGTGGACAGTGGGCCATACCTGTCAACTGTGCAGATCTGCACAGAATGACAAGATTTAAGCCATCATAGTGTTTGTTCTGTTCCTCCAAACATATATATTAGTCTGGCAAATAGCTGAAGGTGGAAGTAATGAAGTCATGATAGACACATAAGTTTCAGACCCCACCATCTTCAGAACAGTCATGGTAATGTGAAATGTATCATGCACAAACTTCATAAGTTTGTAATAGGCATCTCTACGATCTGTCCCCATATATCCCCCCTAATGTTAGGCTGTGTCCACATGTGATGCTTTGTTTCATAGCAAGGCAGAAGAGTGCAGCTGTGGAGGAAGGAGGTTCAGAATGTGGATCCAATGTCTGAATGTACTCTATAGATATACATATATATATATATATATATATATATATATATATATATATATACATATATATAGATATATATACATGTATGTCTACATATATACAGATATATATATATATATATATATATATATATATTCTATATAATATACATATATATGTGTGTGTGTGTGTGTGTGTGTGTGTGTGTGTGTATATATGTATATATACAAACATGGATTTACTTCATAATCACGAAATACTGAAATAACGAATTTCAGTATTTCGAAACTATGAAACTGAATCCACAAAACACTGAAACTACAAAACCCCAAGCCCAAAACCGCGAAATTCAAAACACCGAACAAACCACATACACTACACCATACATACACCACAACACCCACATCACAACATAAACAAACAAAAACTACACACATATACAACTCATACTGCAATCCCCACATTCCCCCTACTTATATATACTAACTCTGAGATCGCACAAACAGGAAACAAAAGCAAACACACACGCACATTCTCTAGTCCCTCACACACACATCAAACATATCCGCACAATGAAACACACTCTAACCCCCACTCAAATCCCTTACAAAACACTCACTTACTTGACAAAACACCTAGATCCACACATGGCACCGTGCACCATAAACACACAATCCCAGACATCACGTAGCGTAAGGCCATAACCGTGAATTCGAGATATTCAAATTCACAATTATGAACTTATGCTATTTTAAACATTCGAGTTTATAATCTCGAGATACTGAAATTCGACATTTCAGTATTTCGAGATTATAAATGGCTCATATATATATATATAAATACATTTTCCCCTACTGTTGAATGACTGTGCTGCATGATATATTTGAGAAAACATCACACATATGGCTTAGTGGTAAATTGCTGTGGATATGGTGTGTAGGGTCCTGGGTTAGACACTTGCAAGGGTTGATAATTTATTTTCTGGCCAGAACAAGGGCTGTTGGATACAGAGTGATTAAGGCACCTACAAGCAGTTGTAAGTGGGCGCATAATGGACAGTTATGTATGGTATGAAATTCGTGTTGGGAACAGATTGCCCTTTTTTTGTTAAGGTGAGAGTGGGATGGTGGGAAAGGGTAGTAGACATATTTGGGGAGGTAGGTTGGGTCAGAAGACAGACAAGACAGCATACAGGGGCTATATATGACACATGTGGTGGGTAAACACCTTGGACGGGGAGGGGTGTTTGGAAATTGGAAGCCCATGAGCTCTCAAATGGAAACAGTGGGACTGAGGTCCCCACCCTTGGGTAGTCACCACTGCACCTTCACGGCCCTAAAGGTGGCTGTGTTGGGGGCTGAACAGGATGGGCAGGCTGACCCTCTAATTGCATCATGAGGGCCTCAAGCTGGTGTAGGAGATCCCCAAGTACTCTGTGGAGCTCCCTATGTACCAGACCCTGGACCTGACTTCAGGTGACAGGATCCTGTCTGTGCATGCTCCCAGGGGGTGGGACAAGAACCATCCCCTGAGGTGGTTCCACTTGAAGGTAGTGCAGGACCAGCAGATGAGGAGGTCCTGGGGTGGGTCCCAGATGTGCTGTGGCCTGGTGCCATGGCCATATGAGGTGGGAGATGTAATTCTGCTGGGAACAGCCTTCCCAAACATGCTATTGTGTTGCAGTTTTAGAGCATATGTGGGTAGTAACAGTCAACACAATCCAGGATTAGTTATAACAGTATTCATAGATATTCCCATTAACCCAAAACACCAGATTTGGAACAGTTGCATAGCAAACAGAACACATACATATATGAAACCACAGTGGCCATTACAATGGCATGCAAGTTACATTGTTAGGAACAGGCCACCAATGATAGTGTTTCAACATGGAACATGAATAGAAACACATTTCAATATTTGTTGCACAATAGGATATATGTCCCAACAGTAGGTTTGGTGTAAACATACCCATTGATTTGTGTGTTCAGATTATTGTTGCAGATATGGTGGGGGGGGGAGATGTAATTTAACAACTATTATATCCTTGCAGTATGAGGTCCTCAGAACTTTTTTTCCTGTTTATGTCTTCCAGGTACCATGTCCCGGGAGTGTCTCCCTGCTTATACTCCACAGGAAAATGAAATAATAATCAACTACCATGTGCGTCACCACAGAACCATCTTTGGGCGTACGGCCCATGATCCGCAGGAAAGGACTGCCCTGTGGAACGAGCTCATCCACAGGGTAAACGATGTCGGCCTGTACAACTGCAGTTATGAGCAGGTGTGACATCATTGCACTGACATCATCTGCCACTCCTGTCAGCATGCTGCTGCAGTTAGGAGGGACCAGCTAGCCACAGGTGGGGGTCATGCCAACCTGCCCCCACTGACACATGCTGAGGAGCTCCTCACCAGCCTTGGGACACTAGCCCGCCAGCCAAGCCTGGAACCTGATGATAGCATTGTGGAGGTGGGTGCTACCCACACAATGGACAAGGAGCATGCAGGTAAGGCCCCGGGACACATTAGTAGACCACTGTTGCTTATCCATCTTCATCTGTAAAGTATCTTCATGCATATGTCAGATAACATAGTCTGTTGCTGCAGTGTAGTAATGAACAAATGTGCATAATCTCTAGTATTGTGGGTTTGTATTGTTGTACTGAAATGCTGCTTCCACCGTCTACCAATGCCACAGGTGTGGCTACTGAAATTACATCTTTCACACAACTATGTAGGTCCCTCTGGTATACCTCTAGGGCAGCAGCCTGTAGCTGGTGAGCATGGAGTTTTTTTGTTCAGGTTTGCAAATACACTGGCCATGTTACGGCCATGGTATATGCCATGCACAGATTTAACACACCTACCCATAATGCATGCTGTACATGTTCACTTCTTGTTGCTGTTAGCTGCACTGCATCACAGTGGTCACCATGGTGGCATATCTGAAGGGTATGTAAGAGTCCTGCAGTATACCTAACAACCTGTCAGCGGAAGATGTGTGGACAGTGATGAACATAATGGTGGTACAAATGGCCTACAGTAGGGACATGTCTGAAACAGTGGCTACAACAGTGTATACACCACTATTACAATGGCAACTGTTACAGATCTGCAGAACGGCATATCACAATACCACATTCCATACCTTTTACAACCTGTAATCTGATCGTAACATGAGCAATGAGTGTGTAATATGGAATCATATGTTATGACAACAAATATGGGGAATACATACCTTAACAAACACTGGAAGTATATGTGTGCACACACTCCAAATAACATATTGTGGAAGCAGCTTTTGAGGTACTGACAGTATTCATTCATCTTGAGTACACACCTTCCATCAAGTACTAGGCCTCAGTGTCACACCAAGCAATGGTCTGCTGTCCAAGAAGTATGTCCATGACATTTGCCCACTCCTGCAACAGAGGCAGCCGTGGCTTGCACACATATTACAAACTATGGAGTGGATTCCATATACAAAAGGTAGCACTCAGGAGTGGGAGACATAGCCTTACCTCACCATTGCATATACCATGGCAGACAGTGCAGACAGTCATGTATGTGACTATGAAGTACTGGACAACATTAATGTAGAAAATAAACAGATGTTCTGCATTTGGAACACTGCAAAATGACACTCATGTGTGGCCCATAGGCTGAGGATGAGGAGGGGTGTCATCCTGAAACACAGCAGTGAATTGAAGCATACATCCAAAGCTCACTAAGAATGGCTGCATCTGAACACAGTCAAGGTCATGAATTGTGCCAGACATAACCCTGACTCCACAGTAATAGTGAATGCACTGTGTGACCTCCAAGGGCTGTGCACATGAGCTGACCTTGCCATCCGGCAGAGTTGGGGGACATTTGTAAGGCAGAGTGACCAAATAATGGCAAGTGAAGATGGGCCATGCCAGTATACCCCTCCCACTAATAGTGACTGCTGTAGTTCACTTAACAGATGCTGCAACAAGCCATCGTGTAAAGGGTGTACACACTTATGCAACCCACATATTGTATGCATCTCAATCAGCATCTGCACAACTAACACATTTGTTCGATACTGCATTTGACTGCACAGGTCATATATCACATAGGTGTGTGTAATGTTAACATATGCAGTATTGTGGCCCCATTGCATATAAGGGAAGAGGCTGGCATGTTAATAAGGGTGTGCATACTCCTCATAGCCACAGTAAGCTTTGAAGGTTGTCATTGTAATTGGATTTTATTGCTCATACATGTACTGCTGATGGTGGGATCTGCAAATCAGAGGTCAGGCATTCACTATTGACATCTGTCCTCATATCATCCCAGGTGTGTTTCAGACAAACACATGGGGTGTGAGCAACATAGCAAACATAACTGCTACACATATACACATTCAGCAATGGTGTGTACACTCGTGAGGTATAGTGCACATTACATGCCAGGGTGCTGAACAGGTGCACAACAGTACTGTGTACATGGGTACAGTGTGTTCCAGGGGAAGAGGGATCACCTACTAACACAACTCAAGTATCACAGAGATGTATAATGTTGGTAACAGGGATTGAGTATAGCTGCAGTGCATGCTGCTGAGTGCCATATGTCATGCATGTTGACTGTTGGGTAATGAGAGGTCTGTATAATATCTTTGTGCCACCTCACGTATAAGTGTATGTGAGTGTGTGCAGAGGTAAGCAATGATGTACATGTCTTAAATTAAGTTTTTTGTTTTCCCCTCACAGGTGGCGAAGTGGATCAGGGTCCCCCCTGCAGGCAAACTGATGTTAGTGTCCATACAAACTCTGACAATGATGATAGGTATGGTGAGGCACAGGCAGGGTTGTCAGGAGCTGAAGCTGTGCCATCGGTTGACATCCCACTGTTATCCACCCTATCCCTGCACACAGTCACATTGCCTATAAATACCCCATCACCAGTGGCCATAGATGAGGGACAGTTGGCAGGTGGTGGCATGGGACAGGACAGTGTGGTGACTATAGCAAGTGTGTCTGTACACAGCAGCCATAGCCAGATGCCTGGTGAGGTACCACACAGGCAGATATACAGGAGTGTTCATAGGAGGGCTGCTGGCCATCATGCCCTTGGCAGACGCGCCACAGCAGGTGTTACCAGACGCATGATTCAGGCTGTCGTGGAGGCACAGGCACGTATGGAATTTTGTACCAGACAGAGTCTGAGGCTCCAAAGGGCTACTTATTCTGCTGTATTTGACAACATCCGTCATCTTGCAGGTGCCCACCGTTATTTCGCAGAGGTCCTGGATAAACGGTTGGGTGATATGGTAGGAATCCTTGACCGTGCAATGTCTGTGTTAGAGCATATGGTGGGAGTAGGGCAACAGCCATGTGGACATAGGTTAGAAACACCAACAGGTGGAGGTCTACATGGACGTGCAACGAGTCACAGCCACTCCTGTGGTGGCAGTTCCAGCACCAGCACTGCAGGGGAGGTGCTGCCCACTCCACATCACAGCAGGCCATAGGCATGTGGTCCTGGCTGGTCCCAACAGGGACACAGATCCAGTGGACATTTGTCATCATCAGGGGAGAGTGCCATATCTAGGCTTGTACCTGGTAGTGCCCGTGAATCCCCTGGCAGGCACATTTCTCATGTCCATGGCCAGAGATGGTGAATTGCACACCCTGCCATGTTTGGTCTGCAGCTGTCCAACAGACCCCTGTATAGGTCAGCCACATGGCAGAACTGTGTGCATACACACACATATACACACACAAACACACACACACACACACCACCAACACAGCTAGGACACCTCCATATCTACACACACCACATCTGCACAGCCCAAATGATAACAAAAACCCCTAACACACACACACACACACACACACACACACACACACACACACACATGATGTCAATCAAACGGCTCAACCTAGGTCTCTGGCAAATCCACAACACACCCTGTGCAAATGGTGATACCTGTGCCACATCCTTGTCATCCATACCATCGATGTAGGGACAGGCTAATATGGTTCTGATGCACAAAGTGAATGTACTAAGGTTTAGCAATATAATGCTGTGTAACTTGTTTTCAGATGGAACGTTTAATGCTTACATGTAAGGATGTGTAGCTGTCCAGCCATGATGCATTATAGCTGTTATTAACACTGACTGATAGTGGTGTCCATAAAGTATACAGTTTGGGTTGTAAGTGTCTGTGTGTCAGCAGGATGTTGATCTGCTGTTGTTTCCTACAAGGGGTATGGCACTGTGGTGATACACTCACTGTGTCATATCTTGGGTACAGCTGAACACAAGTAACAGGTCTGTATAACAGTTACTGCATGTGCCACATGGCTGATAGGTCTGTGGGGTGTCTATGGGTGAGTGCATGATGGCTGATGTCAGCAGCCCTTCCACAGTGGACAATGGTAAGTGTACTGGTTGGCACACAGCACGTTTGTGTATAACATACACACACAGTGGCTTTGGTGTTGATGCAATACACAGAGAATACTGTACACATGGATGTACTTAATTTTGCAGTGAACCCATTTTATCCTATGTAATTCCACCAAGACAAAATAGGCAAAACATCACATCAGTAAATAACCAGTCTGCTAGTTTAATGTCATTGATGATGGTACTGGCAGGGTATATGTCCTCTTCTCCAATGTAATGCAACCCTGGAGTTGGTAAACATAGGTGTGCTGGTGTGGGTGGCACAGCCCTCCACTTTGAAGGGTGTAGGGTAGCACAGAACAGCACATAGTGTGATTGACAACTACTTAACCTGTTAACATAAACTGTACAGTATTACAGCAGACTAAGCAGGGGGATACACACAACAATAACCCCAATGAGGGTGGCTCTACCCACAACATCCATACCCAACTATATATACCAACTCCAGTATCGCTGTACAGCTGTACAGTGGGGAAGACGGCATTTACATATCTACTACTAGTTTTGATGGAATAAATTTCCACAAGATGATTCATTTGAAATGTTAGCATTTGCCAGTTAGTTCTCAGACAGATGACCTCCTGGGACATGTATTTTCTGTAAACTGAAGTAGATCCCTTCACATACACACACACTTACTTGGCAACACTGAGAGCAGAACCCCTACCTAGGTACTTATTGTCACTACTGTGTTTGGCCTTAATTGCACACACCACACAGCTTTTAGGATGAGGTGTGTCCCGTGTTTCTTGTTAAGTGAAGAACATCTCCAGGCCTTGTACAGCATGGTAATGGAGGATGTACTGGGTGTTAATGAACAATACATAGTATGACATACTTTCATATACAAAGAAAAAACAGACTGGATCAGCGAAATCAGAAAGCCACAAGGTCCACTCAGCGATATTTAGTCTCCTTACTTTCATATACACATTGACAAACACATAACAGTCATAGACACATCTGAGAGACCTGGGTTTATCAATGCTAACTACCTTGTCAGTGAGTCCATTCTGTTACAGATAATTTGCACACAGCACATGCATCATTGGGCTGGACAGTGTAATCAGTTACCTGTATGGTTGATGGTGACAGTGTGACAGTGGTCCTCATACAGTGGACCTTGGGACATGTACTGAGGGTACCATGGTGTAAAAGACAGTATACTCAGCACCCACACACCACATTGGATATTTTACTCACTGAAACCCATGATAAGACACTGACATACCCACAATCACACATTGACCAGGACTGCAATAAAACCCCTTGTCAATCTCATCAGTGCTCCTACATGGATATTCATTTATTGGACATGCCACAGGGATAGTAGGGTAATGGTTTGTCATGGCTCTCCTAATGTCAGCAACATCACTGTCCCTTATACTGTATGGCAAGGTGTATTGTATTTGGACAATGTGGCCTCAGAATGCTGTATCCTACAAATATACACACTTGCTCACATACACACACTTGCCAGGACTCAGAGGGTAACCCATTCCTATCTATCCATTTGTACAACATTGTTGTGCTGGTACTGCAAGCTCCAGTAGCCCATAGGGTGAAGAGTGTAACAAGGTACATTTAATGTCCATTACAGAAGCAGCCATTTCTAACTATGGCAATGGGGGGTGTAGTGGGTGAGACGGCCCTCAGGGTATTATCAACTACAAGTTTATAAAACACACAGACACTGTTATCCTCAGTAATGCACACTGACACATTTGTCAGTACTGGGGTCCATAGATGCAGGTGTTCCTAGGTGTGTACCAGGATATTGTCCATGGAGAGATGAGAAGAGTAGGGGATGTGGGTACACTGGTATCATGCCACCTGACATTTGTCAGCAGGCCATCTATCAACTGATGCCATGTGAGTGATCCCCCGGGTGACAGGTAAATGCAACATCCATTCATCTGGTTGTCTCTGCAGAGGGCCAGAGTGGTGCTGTACTTGACCTGTATGCAGCATATATTACATAACATGGCCATTATCTGGGTTGGAGACCTGTATGCAAGCATGTTCTGTTGACTGTGGTAGTCTAGTTGAGGTATCCATGGCATGTGGTGCATACAGGGTGGGGTTTCCTAGCTGTGGAATACATAACATAGATGTGCAGACATGTCAGTGTCAGTCAAGCATGGATTGCCTGTAAGCAACCAAGATGGATACCTGACATCTGCACAGAGGACAGACAGAAATCAGCTAGCTGACAGGCTATGCATTAGGATGAACATTTTGACAGATAGACGCCTGACACTGATAGGTATGCCATTACTACATGACAGCAGCCCTCATGTCCTATACACATAGTAGTCTACAATTAATATCCACATATCAGTTCAATATCCAGTAGCAGATACTTAATAACACACAGTTCACACACCAAGAGCACGATAGTCAGTACTCAGAGAGTCCAGCTTTGCATTTAGGGGTGTATGGTTCCAGTACTACAATCTGCAATCTACTCTTACTTGGGAAAGCACTGTTAACAGTAGTAATGTAATGATACAATACATGCATGTATGACTGCATATAACCTGGGATACTACCCATGTATGAAACACATACAAAGAGAAAAGATTATTGTACTAGCCATATATACTCAGGTGTCCCATACAGTATACTCACACTTCTTGCTACTGTAATGACAGCACATAGAAGCAAGTTACGTACATGGAATTAAAAACACTTATTAAAGATGTCATTACCCTGCTATTTTCTCAGTCTGGAATGTGATCACTAGTTACCAAGGCTAAGCTTAGCAGGAGTAAGCATTGCCTAAATGTAAATGCTAAGCACATTTGCGCACTAGTAAGCAAGGCCTACATGGTGTAAGCACTTATTCATTTAACTGTACATTAGCAGCGCTTACCGTCGTGCAAACCTGCTTAAAGCTGCTCAAAACTGCCTTAACCACTCTGCATCCAACAGTCCTTGTTCTGCCTAGCAACAAAGTAAACAGCCCTTGCAGGTCCTGAACCGAGGACCCTGTACACAATAGTCACAGCAGTTAACCACAAAGCCATCACAGCTGTGAAGATGTGTGTGTTTATTTCAAATATATCTGTCAGTACACATACTGAATAGTAGTGAACAACTGCTTTGACTTCTACAATTGTGTAGTACTTGTTAGTGAAAATAGTGTTGAATCAGTATGTTATATTTAAATATACACATATCAGATAAATATGGTGGGATACATCTGGGAAGGTATATACAGCACCAATGTTTGCACATAACAAGGATATGGATATATATATATATATATATATATATATATATATATATATATATATATATATATATATATATATATTTATATATATACACATATACATATGTAGATATATGTATACATGTACATACACACATATATATTTATATA